>NC_088098.1:169695378-169998408 GCF_036370855.1 Dromaius novaehollandiae | reverse complement strand
AATATTTATATTTCTGGAGGGATGTTAGTCACCCTCTATTCTTGGTGAACTCCATGGGGACAGGACAGCTGGCACCTGTTCAGATGGCTTGTATCATTTTTACATATGCATAATTAGACTCACTTTACAGATATGTTTCCAAATGTCTAAAAACACGTGTTTTTTTTCACCCTGTTTCTAGTTTTACTTTCAAAAATGCTTCATAAATATGAATAATCTTTCACAAATTCTTTTAATTGTTTTAAGAAAACAACAATAGGGAGGGGGGAAAGCAAAGAAACGCACTGTTCCGCACTAACTCTCAGTGACAGACCAACTGTTGTGTTGGTTGTAGTCTTGTAGTCACAATATCATTTATTTCTTCCCTGTTCATTCCTTTGGAAATATCTGTGCAACCTCTTTGCAGTGCTCTCTCGCTCCTTCTTCTAATCTTTCTGTGGACATTTGGTCATTCCTTTTGTATAGAAGAAGTTGTTTTTCTTTCTCTTTCTTTTTTTCTTCTTTACCAATATAATATTCACATTATGATGCTCAAATTAAGCTAGAAATCTCTGTGCTTCCATGGGTTTGAATCTTGTCAGTGTTTGTTGAAACTGCTTTTCCACTATCATTTTGCTGCTTGTATGCTGCTTTATCTTTTACAGAAACAGAATTGCTGCTGAATTGTCCATTAAATTTTCTCAGCTATTGAGCTCCTTTAAAAGTCTCCACTTGCTTAGGGCAATATAAAACAAGATTGCGTGTATACTCAGAAGCTTCCTTCACATAACAGAAGAGAATCAAAACTTAAAGTTACTGACAACATATCAAAGCAATACTGTAGCACGGCCTATTGGGAAAATGAATCCTCTGGAAGATTATTAAGGATGTTTATGAAAAAAAGCTGTGAGGTAACAAGATTTTTTTTTTTTTTCCTGGTGAATAAATCCTGTTTCTAACATATTATGAATAGCCTCTGTAAGTAAATATAAAAGAGGAAGTGAATGAATAGAAAGTGATACTGAGACATTAGAAATTTGTCATTGCTTTTTTAGCTCTCTGAAGATCAGTACTATCCAGAGAAAAATAATGGAGGAAATCTTGCACTCTCTTGAAAGAGTGAACTCTGATCAGATGGAAAATCTCAGAACAAGTATAAAAGCAAAACACTAACAACAGAAACAATGCCAAGGTCATTCTAACCTAAGGCAAACACAGGTTCAGCAGATATTCTGTGAAATCAGCTCTTAAAATTAAAAAAAAAAAAGTGTATCCTAGCATCAGCTATATCTGTAAATCAGTTTATTTTTTCATTATAATTTATGTCAAAATTGCATATAGACAAATAGTAACAAAATCTGCCAATACCTGTTAAAGTTTTCTGGCAGTTTCCTGTTGCACAAAATGATGTCAGGGATTCTAAAAATCATTTGATTGTGCATTTATTTTTAGTAAGAAAATTATGCTCATTAATCTTCCAGAGATAGTGTTAGTAATAAAACCTGTTAAAGAAAACAACCAAAAAGTTACGTGTTGTTCATTCAATTGCAATTCAGTGGCCAAAAAAAAAAAATACAAGCATGGTGGGAGAGAAACCTAGAGAAAAGTGCCAGAATACTAATAAAAATATAGATACATATGAAAAATTTCAGAGGTAAAAAAAATAAGTTGTAATTTTTGATTGAACCCTCACACAAATTTCAAATGTAAAATATTCAAGCTTCAGCAATTATGATCTCTTTAACAGCTTACTTACAATTACTTTTTACCTAGCCCTATGCTACCTGATTGCTAAGGTTAATATCTCTACACATACCATTCTTTTTCCTGAGTTCTGGCGCTCTGAAGAAGAAGAGGGCAAACTATAAATGAGAAAAAAAACTGTGACAAATTATAAGAAGAAATAACATAAGTAGTAATATAAAAATGGAAAGTGGACTTGGAGGAACAAATTATCAGAAGAAAAAATGGTAAGAGACATAAGAGAAAATGAACTGTTTGAGATCAGGTAGGTAATAAGGTGGAGAGTAACATCACGCTGTAGAAAGGCTTACTTACAATTCAGCTCTGTCCAAATTAATACATTTCAAAGTTAACATATAAATCCATATACAGAAATAATCTTTTATAGGAGATGTCTTGAAGTAGTACAGGGTTTGCTCTAACTCTACTATTATTTTTTTTTATTAAAAGTGGAAAAGGGCTGTTTTGTTAGTAATGTTGATAGAACTAGGGCTAGCTGTGGAAAAGGTCAGAAGGCAAATAATAGCTTCAAGTTCTCATTTTTTTTAAATGGGTAACAAAATAACATTTGTTCTACTTTTTCCTTATTATTCTAGCATCCTAATGAATGATGCAGAACTTCTTGGTTCTAAGATGAGAGTCCTGTAAACAATATTGATTTTTTTTTTTAAATAAATTTTCTGGGTTTTGATTTCTTTTGGTAAGTAAGTGGGCGAGTTGCTGTCTCTGAGCTCAGACGCCTATGTTACAAGGACAGAACTGAGACAATCTAGAAAGGCTATTATATTAAGATTGTATTTTAATAAATGAAACCTGTTTTACTCCCGTAGAATAAGACAAAATACATCCAAGCCTTGTTCTCTATCTTGTTCTCTACCTTGTTCTCTATGTACTGCAGGTCCTCTTCTCACTTCCTAGGAAATATCTAGTATAAAACATCTTTATAAAAATAGTGCATTATGATTAGATGGACAAATTCCTGATCCAGTACAATGATTTAAATACCCAGCACTCACTCCTTCACTATTTCTTTCTTTGTCCCTTTCGTGTTGGCAGCAGTAATTATTAATGAGTGGCTATTAGCCTTTATAATTTTCCTAAAGAAAGATTATTCTCTAAGCAAACTTTGAAGGATCCCATACCATCAAATTCAAGTGCAGCCTTCACTGTCTTTTCTGGTATAGCAAAAGAGAGGCAGCTTCGACATCTGAGCATTCATAGAGGAAAGGCATTTGGGGTCACCTACTCTGATGACAGTTCTTGGATGCTTTCCAGTGATATTGGTGGACAGTTTCTTGGTAGCTTACTCATCAGCAATACTTCTTACTCTTAACATGACCGCTTGTATTCTGTCTAGCAGTTCTGAATTTAAAGATTTTGTCTTCGTGAGACAGTTTGCCAGTACTTTTTTTCTTATTAAAACTAATCAGCTGGATTTCAAATGCTGAGGAAACCACTCATTGTGCCCAGTATCTATTTGGTTGCCAAAAAAACGTTTATTTGTTCTGCTGTATTAGAACCTGGAAAAAGAGGATTCTATAAAATGAGAACTCGTTACATGCTAAAATTGCTCATTTATTAATCTGACTGAACCCCATACTCAAAGCCAAAACTCTCTTTAGGTTCTGAAATATTTTTCATTTCTTTCTTCTCCTCTTCCCTGCTTATCCACATCCCTTCTTCTTTCAGTAAAAAAAAAGCTCCAAATTGCCTATCACAGAGTAAAGCTTCTTCTGCGTGTGTAATTATGACTAAAAGTAATACATTCTGTTTAGCAATTTCAGCAAGGACATCCTAGTCTTGAAAAATACACTTCATAACATGTTCATCACAAACCCTATATTGTCCCCGCAGTAGGAAGTGGCAGGGAAATAGCCGTAACCAGCTGCCTCGGGATTGCACCCTTGGCAAGTACCCAGCTAGCGAAACCATCCTGGGTTATGCTCGGACGTACAGCCGGCTGCTTTGGAAATGTAACAAACACTACGAGATGCAACCAGCAGCGCACTCCAGTGGATAGGGAACCAGCGGGCAAATAACCTGTATTCTTCATTCAGAGTTAGGTAAGTGCCCTGGAATTCTGTCTGAAATAACATATTATTTGCTTATCTTGGAATTGCTAGTCTGTTGACTTACTAGCCTGTTACTGGAAGCTGAAAAAATGCTCCCGGTTTGGCTCTAAGAAAAAGTGCAGTTTTTGCCTGCCTTTTCAAAAAAGCTATCAGTGAAGTTTGTACAGTTGTACACGAAACCTCATTATGCACTTGCTACTTACTTCACCTAACACTAATCCATATGACACTGTATGATCAAATAATTTTTAACTTAGCTGATTCACAATTAGTTGTCTTCCCTTACAAATGAATTTATCTGAACTTTGCTCTGAAAAATCAGGAACAGAACTTGTATTTCATTTAATTAGGAGATTAAATTAGGAGAAAAAAAATCATAGGTAAAACTCTTTATGTGAAAAAACAGCATTCCCTTAAAAAAAATGCATTGACTGTCATATTTCTGGCTTGGGGTTATAATTGTATCAGTCCAAACTGTTTTCTATCCTGCCATTCCAGCACACTGTTTCCTCTGATAACAGTATCTTTATCCTTGCAAAGAAAGTACTTACATTCTAACATTAAAAAAGAACACACTTACATGAACACCTATATCATTGGTTAAACTGCTAAAATACTAACACTGAAAAAAAATCATATATTTACATGCCATTTCACTGAATATAGATAATGAATCTATTTTTTCTTGTTCCTTATTGAGGATATGAAAAAAAAATGCATCTCCTATATAAGAAATAAAAAAAGTAGAGCTACAATTTTAAGGCAATCTCTTTGCTGTAAATCTTTAAAAGTCTTGATGTCTTCCCTACTGCTTTTCTCATTTTTCCCTTTCCATTGCCATTTTTCAGTCTACCCATGCCATACCTCCTCCTGGTTACCCTAGAAAACTCATTTGCAACAAATACATTTGCAGTAATTTTAATAGATAACGTTTTCAAAATCGCTGAGGTCTTGTGGATTTTCAATGAGCGTTAGGCGTCTTGAGGCAGACTTTCAAAAATTACGTAGGGTAGAGTATCGTGATACTACAGATACTACAAGAAATACCTCCAAGATCGATCATGCTGCAGAGGTAGGTGCCGAAAGGCCTTCATAAAGTGGCTAGTGGGGAGTTAGGTGTCTATGTTCGGGTACAGACAGTTACCAGGCAAGTAAAACTCTTTTATTGGTATTTATTCCACAAAATCTTTCATGCTCTCTGAAACTTCAGAGCCAGAAACAACTTTCTCTGCAGTGGTTTACGGGTTACATCTGTGAGTAATTTGAGGGGAAAGCACTATGCTCTTTGTATATATTTATGTGCTCTTTGTACATGTGTTGCCAGTGGAGAAAACTAGTTTTCCTTCACCTCGTTCATCTCATTCCAGACAGGGTGCCTAATTTAAGGTAGGTGCATTGGCCTTAGCATCTGGACGAGCAGCGCAGAAGTGGTCAGTGCCCAGGCCCCGCAGGGTGGGGGGTGGCTGCTGCTTACCTACTATTTTCCTTCTTCTGTAATACATTTCATACACTGAATTTCATTGACCATCACTAGGGCTGTATTTTGTCATTCAGTCTCAAATGCAGCAATCTGAAGACATGCATACAGCTCTCAATGTTTTTGATGGTCCACTGCTAGGATTTAAAGAAACAGTAGGGCTCCTGTTTCTTCTCAGGGAGCCTTGCTTGGTAACTAGGCTTCATTCAGTATTATTATTATCCCCAGCAGATACAGAAAGATATTGCATCTTTGGTATTTCATCACATCAAGTATTTACTGTTGTAATTCTTTGTCAATTAAACTTTTTTATCAGTCGTTGCAAGACTTCAGGCTATGCTGAAATGCTGCTCCTTGAAATTAGACTAGCACAAGATTAAATCAGAGAAAGATTAAATCTGAGTACCATAGTTTTGCCTGATCCCCACAAATACATAGTAAGCAGTGTACTGACATAAAACATTTTCTGTAAAAATCTCTCTAAACGCTAGCCTTAAAAATTATGAAGTGGAAAAAAAAAACATAAGTTCACCTGAATGTAGTTTTCTCTATCAACACATTTAAATATGTGACTGACCATTATGACCACCATAACAAAAAAGACCCCAAATGCATTACAGTATTTAGTGCTGAAATTGATGGTTCTCAAAATTTTTCTTGCCTATTGCCATTTTCAATCTATTTTTTTAATTAAACATACCTTCATTTTTCTTTCACTTTTCTAAGTGTTACAGACAGATAAGTTCATGTTCATACAGAAATAATCAGCAAATGTTCAAACATATACTGTAGAATTTCACCGGAAGCAGACCTTGAAACAATTATTAAATTAATGCCGATGTACACTATTTTCTTTGCCATGGACACTGCTTGGGGGAAAAGAAAACAAACAAGACTTAAACAGTCTATAACTTCATTAATATAAAATATTTGGAAAGATATCCAAGAAGAAACACAGCCTGTGCTGATATGTTCTTTCCTTTTTCAAAGGAAGTCAAATTTTAAGTTCCATGTTCTTCTCCTGCCAAACCATAAGGAAGATAAATCTACTCAGAAAACAAGGAACAGGTTTGATCTTGTTTTTCTCTATCTGTTGTTCATCAGTAGTACCAGGTCCATTATAATTACTCATGGAGTGATGGGAAAGGATAGAAGAAATTATCTGGTGAACAGAAATATTGGCTTTTCAGTTTAAAGAAATATTACCAGGAAGTTATTCCTTTGATTTTTATAAGACTTAAGGAATAAAATTAGTATTTCTCCCATAACAGCCAAGTTCCACTGCTACAAGAGTAGTATTAAAATGCATCTTCCATGCATCATCCTTCACTATTAGATAGGACTGCTTCCACAGCAGTGGGAAACTTGGCTGAAATATAATTTATTTTACAAAACCAAGAGGTGTAAAATTAATCACAAAACTAATAGTTCACTCTCCTCATGAGTGGGAACAGTTAAGATTCAGCAAACTAACTACTCACTGGAACTTCCCCCCCCCCATCTAAGGCAGCATTTCTCAAACTTCTCAGATAAATTGCACCTTTCTTATGGAAGGCTATAAAAAAAACTAATGAGGCAGAAATATTTTTCCTCTCAGAAGGCTGTTTATGATGAAGTGTACAAGGCTTGTTGTGTGAATGAAGTGTAGTAAGATTAAAAAAGAACTTAAGAATAGGACTTTTGATGACATGAGGAAAGTATTTTGGTGTTTACCACAACTGAAGGAATGAATCAGTAAAGGTCCTGAGTGTAGAGCTTTTGACCTTTGATCCAGATGACCAGCCTTGCCACTGTATCCACTTACTGCATTCCTTAAAGCAAGCAATATCAGTATGAGAAGACAGGATAATGGGAGACTAAATCAAAATCCATCATATTCATGCTGGAGAATAAAGAATTTGGACTGTGTCCTACTGAACCATCAGTAAAATAATTCACACATAAATGACACTGATAACAAAACTCCTTATAAAATCTGGCATAATGTGTCATACTGCAGCAGACATCTCCTTGATAGTTCTGAAGCTAGAAAGGTCAAGACAGTGAATATTTTACAGACATCTGATATGGCATAAGACACTCCTGTAACGGTGATGGCTGAAAGCTTGTGACTTCTGGCACCAGGATGATGTCTTATTCTCCACCTGCAGCTTTGCGGCTACAGAGGAGGTTTAGTGCCCTAGTTCAGCCAGCAGAGGAGGGGCTGGGAGCTGTGTCCAATGGAGCATCTGAGCTGGGTGAGCCTGAGCCTAGCACCAGCACCTGGAGGAAGCAGCAAGTGATAGCAGTGGGAGACTCCCTACTGCAGGGGATGGAGGCTCCTGTCTACCAACCCGACCTGTTGTCTAGGGAGATTTGCTGCTTGCTGGGTTGCTGGGGCTTGGATCTTGGAAGTTGTGGAGAGACTGCTGAAGCTTGTCTGGCCCTCGGGCTATTACGCCCTGCCAGCTACTCATTCCTGTGGGCATCAGTGATGCTGTCAGAGGAGACCTGGAGGGTATCAAGTGTGACTGCATATGTCTGGGCGTAAGGGCCAAGGACATTATTAGTCAGTGGGAATGGAGTTTCTAGAAAGCATAGCAATGAAGTTATGCCAAAAGAGATATATGATGAGAGGATACAATACACATGAAAGAGAAAAGTTTGGGTCTGTCATGAGAAGAACCTTAAAAGTCAGCTGTTTCAATGTCAAAATAGTTTGGCCTCCCTGCAGTATAAGATAAATGAACATTCGTTAAGATTTCACCTTTTTTTAATTTGAAGCAATTTCTGATGTACCTTTGTATTGAAAATTGTCATTAGCTGATGGCTTTATCTTTGTTAAAACATTTGAGTTATTGTGCTCAAATTCTACCATTAATAAGGGTCAATGTCAAATTGCCACATATAATACTAAATAAGTTAATGTATGCAACTATAGACCAACATATAGGAGATTTATAGGAAGACAGTCCAAAACTAGTCAGAAGGAAATACGATTACTGATCCTGAGAGAAAAGTTAGAGGAAACTTATTCAAGGCATTGAAAATGATATTACGTGCAGTGGAAGAAAAACGATAATTTCTGTTTATTTTCATTCATGCATAATTGCCTCAGTTGAACTGAAGGAAAACAAAATGAGGAAAAAGAACAACCAAAGGCAGAAAAAAAGCAATGTCAAAGTTTCCTGTGTGAATCTAGCCTATGTTCCTAAAAGAAATGCCACTAGTCATGGAGCTCGCTTAGTTTGCCATGTAATTGGTTTCCCCCAACAATTTTTCAAATGGAACTGTAGGAGATCTACTCATATATACTCTCCAAGCAGCAAAACAACCTACTTTTTCTACAAATTAGAGAGGAAGATATAAAACGGCTACTCTTTTTTCTCTTTCAGAACTTACTGGCAACATTCAAAATTGCAGAAATTGGAAGTTCATATGAATACATGTAATAGTAGATATAGTGCACAATATGCTGTCCAGTGTTTCAGAAAGATGCAACAGTGAGCTGATGAGAACTGTTAAAACATTTTTGGTAGTATCACACCAAGGAGCACATTTGTAACTCTGCACTGTGGAGGGTTTTGGTTTGGAGAATTTCTCTTAAGCAAAGATCTCGTTTTAAAAAAAGCACAATCCATTTTCCTGTTGGGCAACATGCTGTGTTTGATAAGTTTGGAGGGGGTTGTTACTGTGCTACAAAAATTTATAAAAGTCCTAAAAGTTGCAGGAAGTGTTTTTTGGTTTTTTTTTTTTTTCTGTTACAGTTTTTTCCTGGGATTAAATTTTTTACTGGATACTGAATTTCTGAATATTAGTATTAAAGAACACTAACACCTTGAGCCTTTTCTTTGTTTGATTATGAATGCAGCTTGAATCCTCTGAATGTTTGTCCTGTAGCAAGATCCTGCAAGTCAATATGATCTGTCAAAAACTCTCACTTTTTTTTTTTTACTTCAGTATGTGGTTCAGATCATTCTAGATAAGTGCAGCTACTGTGATGAATTGTGTTTGTGTTTAGTTTCTGATATAAATGAAGCTTGATAGTTTCATTGACTAAGTGAAGACTTTGAAGAGAAATTTGACCTGCCGGCAGCTAACTGAGAGCCACCTTCTTTGATGTAGTCTGAGAAGATAAGCTATCTCATCAACTATACTTAGTGAGGATAATAAGACTCATAGACCTTCTCACTCACGTAAATAGGCTGTAGATCTCTGATGAAAAATTGAGATGTTATTTTGTCAAACTAAACTGTACTGAAGTAAGTCCACCTAAGAACTGACCCTCTGTAGGCTCGTCTGGAAATATCTGTATCAGTTGGAAATAACACCTGTAGCTGAATATCCTTGGTATTCCACTTTCATTCAAGCCCATTGTGGCTCACACTTAATAGCCATCAAAGTATAAAGAATGTGAATGTGAGTGATGATAATGTGGATCTCTTTAGGACACTACAGATGAGAGAAAAGGAGTAATTAGTCTTCTATTAATCGCTTCAGCTCTGCTAGAAAAAATGTTACTTTAAAAAAAGACTAAATTTTTTTCATCTGCTTTGAAGCATCTAGGGAACTAGAACTCTATGATTAAACAAGCAGAAAGTTTGGAGCTGATTGTCTTTCAACTTTATTTTAAGGAAAAAAAAAGAAATCTCTCCTAATCCTCACATAAGGTTATTTCTTGGAATTTGGGAGCTTGTGTTCCCTTAATTGCCACAGAACTGAAGGAAACTCTAGGAAAGTCTTTGTTTTTGACCAGACATTCCATCCTCAACCCTAGAGACCCTTTTAATGAAAACATTTAAAAAAAAAAAAAAAAAAAAAGGATATTTTGCTCAAGAAGTTCGAGTTGACATGGTAAGTTGGATTTTTGGGGGGGTATTTTTGAGAGAAAATTCTTTTTTAAAAAGGGAAATTGAATGTTTCTGATTCCTGACTGACAGGCAACCAAGATATAGTCTGACATATTTTTTTCTGGTGTTTGGTTATTATTATTTTCATGATTATTTTTCTCAAGGATGAAATGCTGGATAGGGGAGAGCAGGCAAAGAAATCTCCAGGGTCAAGTACCACCTTTCTGTAGGTTGGTCATGCTGTTGAATTATTCAGAGAGAGTCATAGATATGTTTCCCTGAAGGAGGTCCTCTTGTAGATTTCTCAAACCTCTCTATTTAGACTCAATAGGCCTCACAAACTAGATTCCCAAAAGGAGACCAAGAGCATTAAGGGAAAGAGATGGCTTCTTAGGTAGAACACACCTCTCTATATCAAATTGTCAGTTTAATATGGTTGTATAATATAGTCTCTTGACATAGTTAGGGTTCAAACACATTACAAAACAAATATAAATTCAAGTCACTAACTTTATATAGGAATAAAGGTACAGTTCAGTCGTAATACTGATTATAATATAGCAAAACATAATCTGAAAATATAGTTCTCACTTTTTTTCTTTTTGTTAGCTATTGCCAATGCCAGAGGCAACTACAATACTTAAATAATCACATGTGATGGGATAACTCAGTCTTTAATGTTAACATCTAGGAAGTAGGCTTTGTGATGCCTAAGAATTTTAGAGGAATTCGGGTTTATCCTGCAGAAGCCTAAACCCATCAATCACTGTCTTGGAAGAGTTCTCAGTCCTTCTACTACCTTCTCAAGTTTGACAGCTCTGAGTTGAGGAGACTATGGTGGGTTTCTGAGGGTGTTCGTGCAATCCAGGACAGGTAATCTGATATTTAAGCTCAGGGGATATACATGTGAAAAAGGCACTTCAAGAAATTAAACTTCAGACAGTCTATATTAAATGCTTATCCTTCCACAGTAAGACAATAGTACACACAGAGGGATTTACTGCTTTTTCCCTGAAAGGAAAGCTACCCACAAGGCATGTAGTGCTTTCACAGGGAAGAGGATACAGAAATTGCACAATAACTTTTTACAGTTAACTTTTTACAACACAGTAATTTGTGTTACATGTAAGACTTGTAACTTACATGTTACAAAATACATGTAAGTAGCAAAGTGGATGCATCTCACCCTAATTAATATGTTCTTGGTATTTGACCGCTGGTGGTGATACTGACTCCATAGCCCTGCATTTATTAATTTAACAGGTTTAATACTTTTCCTGCTTTGAAGTAACAGGTAACTGATTCAGCCAATCCCAAATATCCTAGTAAATCCAAAATGCACAGCTGGATTGTATGACTACGTCTTCTGTTTTCATTGTCTGTCTCACATTCCATGCTGCAAAAAGATGAGATATCTGGTTGTGTCACTGCTAGTTACTGATTCTCACCAGTTTTAACTTGCTTGGAAGGGAGGTTGTTTTTTAGTATGAATACAGAACAGAATTAGTATGAATAGTGTGAATGCTGATGCAATAACTTGAACAGCATTAGCCAGATGCTTATGTTTCAAAGGTGAAAATTAGAAAAGAAAAGAAATGCAAAAAAAATGTTCTGAAGCTGAAAAAACTTCAAGATCTCTAAGCTGGACCAAATGTTGCAAACATATATTAACAGTATGCATAAAACATAGCTAAACTGTGTGTTTGAAACATACCAATGTCTTGAAAAAAAGACATTAAAATTTGAAGTGAAGTTCTATTCTGAAAAATCCTGTATATTAATTCATTCCAAGTCCATTCTTGGGATGAGGCAGTTAGCTTCTTTTCAGAGTAAATCTGGATGCAGTTCTGAGTATGGTTTGCTGCTCCACCACTCACTACACTACATGATTCGGGCTTTACTCCCTCTGGCTTTCACAGCCCTTCAACACTGCACGTTCAGACTCCAGACTACTGAACATTAGTGAGACACCTTAATGTCACGCACATGGCATCCAACATAAACCTTTGGCATCCCACTGTCCGAAAAGCACTTGTCTGATAAGCTGAAACATGATTTTTGCAGTATTTTAAGTCCTTTGAACTGAACTGAAAACAAAAACTCTCAGAGAAGATCTAAACAGAATGATACTCAGTGTGGACAATCCACCCTGAAAAAGTGAGCCTGGTGGCCAGGAATGGCTTCTTAATGTAGATTCCTTTAGGAACATGGATATAGGTGCTCTGCTGCTGCCTCTACACTACATTCCTTTTCATGGTCAAGAAATATCCTATTTCTGGTCAAGTAATCCTTTGTTAAAGACATGAGCCTACTCTGCTTGACCATTTCTTCCTCTTCTGATTCATTCAGAATTCCCTCAGCGTTGATCTGCTGCTTGATCCATACTGTATGTTCTCTCAAGCTGTTATTTAAGGTATCCAGATTGAATTTGAGGACTCCAGAAGGTGGCGGTGTACATAAGAGGTAGGAGCTTAAAGGTCAGCATTGCCTCACTTCACATCTTGGAGGATTTAGCCCCAAGCTCCTGCTGATGTTCAGCATTATGAAATATTGAAATTTTGACCTTCCAGTGAACACCTGTAGCAAATCTTGTTGGTATTAAAGAGTCGGTGCAGAATCACTCAAAGGTCAGCTTCTTCCTACTTAACACATACCAACTGTTCCGGAGGATATTTGTAGCTTTCAGCATTGTTGCTAAGTACCAGCCTTCCTTTTGAAATCTTTTTTCCTATTATTTCTGTCACTTCTTCTCGTGAACACTAATCACACAGGTTAGTCATAATGTGTGATTTTCAACTTTGTCTCCACAAATTTTGCACTAAAAGCATTTCTCAGAAGATTCTCCTTTTGCCTCCATTACACTTTACATAGGTAAGATGACTACTGAAGAGTCAGATCTGAACAACAGTGGGATAAACTACAAGAAAAGAGGTCAGGATAACTTGTTGGATTTTCTCTGTTTAATGTTTGTAAGGAAAGACCAAGGCCTTTCTCCCCCAAAATAACACTTCTTTGAGCTACATTCTTGTAGGAATTTTCTTTTTTCCTTTTCTTAAAATATATATATATATAAAAATAATAGTGTTATATATAAATCTGAATTCTTATATAGCAAAACCTATGATTCATTTCATTCTCAAGCTAAAGACATGAAGGTTTCTGTTATTTCATGAGGTTATTGAGTCATTATTAAATGAATGTGTTATTTGGCCCACTTAAAAGTTACTGATGTTGTTACATAGAATGTCTCATCTTTAGCTCATAATGTCACCATAAAATATTTATACAATGATTTTAATGGACACTTAAAAATTTGTAAAAAAAAAATGTTGTTTTACTCACACTCAGCTGAAACCTAAACAGCTTGACTGTAAACCCAAAAGTATATTACAGTAGTACAGTAAATCAGAAAGCATGTAGGCTTAGCATATTGTGATGAGAAGGGCTTCATTCTAGCCAAAATTACATTAAAAAGTAACTGCAACACTGCATCAATTATTTGTTATAAAAAGGCATTTTCAGAAATAAATGTATAAAACTATTTTAGTGTCTAGTCTAGATTGCACTGAAATCAATGCCAAGACTTCCATTTGATTTCCATTTATGCTATATCAGAGATATTCTTCTTTTAGAGTTTAAGTATGGACTGTTTTAACACAGTTTTGCTTGCCTTTTGCTGGTCCCTACTAAGAAGTGGTGAAAGTATTTTCAGTATAACCAACCTGACAGTAAACCAAAACAATATTTTTTTCTTTTAAGATTCTAAATGACACTTTTTTTGTATATACTTTGTAGTAGTGATGTCTTTTGTTTTCAGGTTACCAGAAAATTTGTATTTAACAGAAGCTTGATATAGGCAAAGTATTTGCTGGATAGAAACAGGCTTTGGTTATATTTAAACTGTGACACAGAGGAGCACATAGCAGCTTACAAGTCTAGGTGCTCATCCTGGCTGTGTTTGCATTTCATGACGGGTGCAAAGCTACACACACTTTCTTCTCATACATAAAATCCAACAGAGGGAAAATAAGACCTAGGGAGGGAGAGAGACATGGTGTACAAGAAGAGATTCTTTGGTCTGGACAGTCAGGGGACCAGGACTGTGGATCATCTCACAGTGTGCTTGTCCAGCAGTCTATGTGCAGCCTTACTAAAATTGTTCTAATCATTTAAAATGAAAATTAGGCAGTTCTTTCTGTGTGAGAAAGTCTTAAATTTCAGTCTAGTTCTGTCTCACCATGTTTTCAACTGTTTTGTTGTTTTCTGAAATACGTACTGTTAAAGTCTCACAGGGAGAAGTAATCTCCCAGTTAAGCAGCGTTTTGTCTACTAGGAAAGAAACCTTATGCAACGTTACAAAGCTAATAGAAAATGCATGAATAAAATACAATGATGCTTCAGAAGAACTCACACAATTAGTTCATTCATTTGTAATGGAAGAAATACACAGGTTCAAAGGAAGCTGTAGGTGTTTGATTATTACTTGGATTGTTCCACCACATCTACGTAGTGGCTTTGTCTCCTTATTAATATATTGGTGTTGGCTTTTAATAATATACATTCAGAAAACTGAGAGGTTATACAATACAGAGATCATACATTTAAAAAGTGTTTTTTAAAAGACATTAAACCCCCTGAGTTTATTCCATGGTTACAAAACATTCGGGCATGAATACAAAAGTACAAAATTTTTCTTCTTTCCCCTCTCCTTCCCATCCTATTCTGTTTCAATTATTATGATGCACAGATTAAATTCATAGGACATGTTAGCAGAAGCTAATTTTAGCCTAAACTCTCTAGACTCCCTCATATTCACTGCGGAGTTAGTATCAGATAAGAAAGGATCCTAAAGATAGGGACATAGAACAACTAAGTTAGGCTTTTATTTGAATTCTTTTTTAGTGGTATATTTCTTTCACCAGTAACAATAAAGGACATAAGGAGACTGGTCTCCTTAGGCTCTAGTTGTCTTTCATGAGTGCTTCCTCCTTGCTAGTAATCAGCAACTAACTGAGTATTTTCTTCATTACAGCTGAAGAGAGTTATAACAGGAAACATAGGAAGAGAACGTGAATCAAAAAGCATTCTTTTTTTGAGGAAAACTGAAGAGTTTTCAATTTTTTCATTAACAAGTGAATTTGCAATGGAAAAGATTTTCATTTTTGCCGTCATTAAAAATAAATCATAATAGTGCTTTTATTTATCTATTTATTTATTAACTTTCTGCTAAGAACTAGTTTCCTTCCAAAATACATTTGGATTGATTAAAATACATGGCATAGTTAGACTCATAAAAAGAGAATTCATTGATCCTAATTGTAGCAGTCTTCAGTAAATTTAAGCACTGGAATAGGTATCAAGTAACTCTAATAGCCATGCCCATTCTAACCACATCAGTGCATATGTTGGATATTATTATCTTCTAGTTGAAATCCTCTAATAAGTATCAAAAGTGTTCATTCTGATAACTGCCAAGAAGGTGGGACATGTTCCAAAACACAAGTTAGTGGGATTCACTTTGTTTATGTAGCAGGTTTTGGATCAAACCCATGATGATCTGTCCTGACTTCTTTCTTTTCTCATTTTTCAAACTCCTCTGCTCTAATTCTCATTGCCAGTAGAAAACCCCCCAGAGAAAACACCATCTTCTTTATCAAATGCAATTAATAAAACAATTCCATTTGTTTTATTATGCTAATCAACACATGTTGTGTCCCAAATGTTAAATCTATGTTCTGTTTGAGATTTTTAGAACATAATCTCTTTGGACACAGAATTTCTTTTTCGTATGTTTGTGCAACACTCAACCAGCTAGCATCTCAGTCCCAAATGAGACTTGTAAATGGTATGATAGTGTAAATATTTGCAGTTACATTATCTCAGTCAGAAAAATACAATATAAATGCACACATATCTGAAGACTCTACACAGTAGGAGAGGATTCGTGTCTGTCAGTAGTAAAATGCATGCCCTGGTGTCCATTCATCTGTTTATTTACAGAAATGAAAGAACAAGTGCATAAGGTAAGCTTTTCTAGTAAGACCCAGTTAAGACTTTTGATTTGGGGTCCGTAATGTTTTTATTTTGGTAGGTTACACCAATGACTTTTAAAAGCTAAGTTCATTTTTGATAATGAGTATTGTCATCATGAAATTTTGGCTTGCCTACATTCTCTCTTTTTTTAGTCTATCCTAGTGCTCAAAACTATTGTTATAAAGGCTTTCACAAATATTTTATATGAGTTCTAAGCATATGATTTCTAAAAACGGTGTATGACTCGCTATTTTTACCACGTTCTTCCATCTATTGTCATGCCTCTATTGTACTACTAGTGCTCACTCTCAAGTGTGTGCATTATCCTGGGAATACTACACCTTTTTCACATAGTTCTGAGATTGATTTATCTAACATTTTAGCTTTAGGAGGAGGTAAAAGCATCTCATCGTTGCTCATCTTAAAAGCATTAGATTTACATTTGGATCTATTTTCCGTTTCTCTTGGGTCTTTGTAGGTGGTGTTCTTAGACAAAGGCGATGAATTACCTGACAGTGAATACACCTGTACTGTCATACTTCCTCCTGAAGGTAAAAAAATAACATTCTTCCAGTGTGATTTTTACACAGCTAAGAGAAGCTGGGAGGCAAGCTTGACAGACTGGCTCTGGATATCACCTTTACATAAGAATTAATTAAAAAAACTGATGAACCCAGACAATGATTTTCAATGACCTTTAGGTCATTCCATTTATAGTTGACTGAAAGACTTGCAGATGGGCTTTTTATTCAACTTTTAAAATGTGCCTGTAGGATTGAGAGATTTTTAGAGTCAGTGTAAATGGGAGGAGGAAGACAAGGGTAGCTGTACAAAAAGCGTTACTGTCAGAAGATGTTCTGCAACATTAAGAAGTTCAGTGCATAAAGGGGATTTGTCTGCTGAGCTGAAGAAAGTAGCAAGAGTTTCAGATTTCTAACAAGGCTTTAGAACAGTACAACTAAGAGCAGATAACTTTGCTATAAATATGAACTTCAAAAGGTGCCTTTCAGCCCATTAGTGCCAGAAGAAAATCTGAAAAGACCAATTTCAGCAATTTCTGTGCATTAAACAATTTAAAATAATATAGGAAAGAGAGTGGGCTGCGACACAGCCAGGGTTACTCTATATAGCTGTGGGTTTCTAAAGCACACTTCATTCAATCTCTCTTTTTGGGGATGCATTAGCTGTCCATTTTGGTTTAATAATATTATAGACTTACAAAAATTAGGTTAAAAGAATGTTAGTAAAGGTTAGGGAGTCAACCACTCACAAAAATTAAAACAACAAAAAAAATAGAATTAAGGTACTTTCTGCAACCTTAGCTTGGTCCTTCTGTGCGTATGTAGTATGCAGTATTAGATTCTCTCATAGAATTTTTCCAGAGGTTGCCTGCATCGTGCAGTACACAGAGTAAGCAGTGCTTATTTAGCAAGCAACTACTCAATAATATCCTTTCTTTTTCCTGTTCAACATATGCCTTATTTATGACACAATATTCAAAGTAGATTCTGAATACAGAAGCAATTCCTCCTGATTTTTTTCCATGGCTCTCCTCACTATAATATTCAACATTATATTAAACGCTAGTGAATGCATTTTAATGACATTCTTGTGAGGTAAGTAGGCATCATTCTCCCTGCTATACATAAAAGGAACTAAGGTGCAGAGATATTAAACTATCCACTACTTCAGAATTTAATTTGAGACACATGATCTGATTTTTCATATAAATTAGCACTACACTGTAATTCAGCTGTTCGGAGTACTGAAAAAAAGTGATTTCACTAGCAGCTCTGCTTGTACATTTTGGCAATCAGAGTTGTAGAGAATGACTAGTCCCAAGAATATGGGATAGAATTAATTTAATCTGTCTTTAAAGGTGGGATTCTGACCCACAGTGTGGACTCAATTTTAAGTGTCTAAATTAAGATACAGGCAAGTTAAGTGTCTGAGTTCCCACTGCATCAGTGACATTTGAGGGATTGACTGTTTCATAAATATAGGTCTTGGCTGCCACTTGGAATACCCTAGACTACCTGAGACTTCAGCTCCTCTCTGGCAGATATGATGCAGATGCGTGGAAGAGCCATGCATGTCTGCAGTGGCATCTGGAATCCAGGTGGGATTTGCCAGGGCATCTCAATGTCATGTGACACCTCTGCATAGACAAGACTGAATCCCAGTCCCACTCACAGTGCTTGAGGGAATCTGGAGAACTCTTCAGCTCACTCAAAAAATTAAATAGGCCATCTCTTCAGTAGGATTCAGCTGACTAAAAATATAGGTGTCAGTTGCTGAATGAGTGACTGTGAGGTATCCTGTCTGGTCTGCAGTTGCTCTTCCAAGAGGACACATGTCCCCTGTAGGTTCTTTGTCATATCTGCCAGCCACATGTGAGAGAGTTAGATACCCTTCAGATTTTCAAATGGTACTAGATACCTATATTTAGGCAGCTGAGTTGAGACCCCTAGAGAATGATTGAGCTCATCTTCAGATCAAACATAAGCCATTTGAATTTTATACTGGAAGTGCTTTTTGTGGATATTTAAAGCTGGACAAGATTTTTTTCTATAATGTGCCTTGGCAAAATGTGCTACACTGAAATAGAATCTGCTTTTTTTCTCCATTGTCCCAAAGCGCACCATATTGTTTTGTTTAGTGCAAATATTTCTCTCCCAGTCAAATTCCTTTCCTATTCCAGCTGCCCATTTTTCTTCCTTTCTCCACACATACTAAAGTGCTCTTCAGGCTTCTTATCCTAGTGCACACTCCAGTAAAACCTACTTGCCACCTCACTGACCTACTGACAGCATGAATTTTTATTTTTTTGACCATCTGGTTCTTGTTTCATTCAGCTCTTCTGGCTTTTTGTTCCAAGCTTTTTTTTTCTAAAGATACTCCATGTTTTTCTCTGCTGCCCTGGTTCATCATCAGAGTCTTGTATCTCATTCTCTCATCCTTGCTTTTGTGTCCTGCTTTTCCTGAAACTTGAATCACATAGTTTCTGTCTTCAGCATTTTGTTGCTGTGTCCCTCTTTCTTGCCAGCAGCCAGCCTCTGGCTCCCACAGGCTCCTTAGCCCAAATAAATTACTCTTCCTCATTCCTTAGGTTTAAATCTTCTTCTTTCTTCATTTGGATCAAGCAAAGTCTTGTTCCCCACTGTCTGAGAGACTCTATAACAGTTAATGAAAGAACAGGAATGTGCTAACTGCTAACAGCTCTGGTATCTGAGCCTGTTCTGGAGCAAAGAGGGCAAAAACAGCCACAACTAGGGAAGTCTTTCTTTCCCTGCTGGCATTCCAAGACTAACATAGGCTGATATTTTCTAAAGGTAAGTCCAACATGGAACGTCTCCTGCAAAATGGCTAAAATTTAGCAGTTTTAAACACCTGATGGGTTATTCTAAGATAAAGTGCTAATTGCTTGATAAATGCTGTCAATATTTCCAACAACATATATCACATCAGCTGCCAAAATCTCCATGAGAAAAAGAATAGAGAGGAATCTGAAGTATATCTTTACAAATATCTTTCAAAACATAAACATGTTTACATAGATTTATATAATTTCTCTTACAAAAAAAAGTTAATTTTTTGTTGGTGTTGTTCTAAATACATAGTGGCATGGTTTCTGAGCTGCTTACACCTTTCTTTGTTTTTGACCGTTCATCTATGTCTATCCTGTTAAATAAAGCAAGGCCAGGAATCCATGACCTTACATCCACAGTTCTTAGGACTATCCCCATATAAGCAAATTTGTCTTGGAGAGAACTCTCTGTTCAAAGCAGGCCCAAGGAGTAAGCTAACACCTAAGCAATATTATCTAACAGGAGCACAGCTTTTGATCTTATTCTCTATAGTGTTCATTCATCTATCACTATATACATATCTTCCCAGAGATTCCTCCTCATGCCTTTTGTTATGCCAAAGCGGCATTCTAGCTTCCATTCATAGCTATATTATATCTCAAGTTCAAAGATTCATATAGAAAAACAAAATGAGGATGTGAGATTCTGCTTACCTAAATTTGCAGCTGAGTTCACTTGTCAAAATAGACATCTATGTCATTTGATATTAAGAAAGTTTTGTGCCTGACTTTCAGGTGCTGGTAAAGAAGGGCAGTGGTCATTGGCATATCTACTGTTCCTCTGTAGGTCTTACATTATGATGCCATTCATTATGATGAATTAAGGAACTGAACTGAGTTGATGACTCAAAAAGCTTTGGCTCCCAGTTCAGTAGTAGATGCCTCAAAGTGGCTAAATGTAGGTGTCTTTATGTGAGCTAGATATCTGAATGACCATCATAGTCAATATTGTCACTGGTATCTCTTGCACTATGCAAAAAACTTACACACTTACTATGTTTATGAATAATAACAAATCCAAAGCTTATAATGCACTTTGGACCATATACATTTATTGAAAGAAAGTAAGTAAAAGTATACAGAAGAAAAATACTGGAAGCGTTGGTATGTTTTTTCCAATAACAGAATGATCAAAAATGCGTTAGTGCAGTTTATGCAACTAGTGAGTGGACATCAAAGGTGTGAGGGCAGCATACGTCCTAGGGATTTGTCACACTGCATAACACAATCTGTATCTGTTATTATGTGAAATGGAGTTAAAAGCATATGGATCTTTGTGACGGATACGCATTTATTCTTTCTCACCTAACTGCTATGTAACTATTCCTTGAAAGTTTCTTGAAATATCCTTGAAATCATTATAGGTGAATAATTGGATGCAGATTATCTCCTTTAGTATACTATTGAAATTTTAATAAGTAACTTCTGGAAGTCGCATCTGTCAATATTCAGGTTCAATATCATACAGGGTCTTCAGGAAAAATAGATTATATAGCAGGTGTCAAAGACATGAGTACATTGTTATCACTGAGAAACAGTGCAAGAATATTGTAAGAATTGCTGAGAAGTAAGCTACAAGGATAATCATTAGCTACATTTTTAAGTTAGTTGTATCATCTCTTATTTGCACCATTACAGTTTAAATATTCATAAAATTAGATGAAGTAAATGGGTCAAGGGAGAAGGAATGTCTGTTGCTTGAAAGCAGGTGGAGACCTATCACATCATATTGAGGTACATCTGGTACATATCACACAGTTTTTGAGTTTATTGTCCGTATAACATCTCATAACATAATAAAGATACTTTTAGCCTATAAAACAGTTAACAGTTAATATCCATCAGAACTTTGAAGATAATTCTATTTACATCATTGCCTTCTATCATTAAGAAAAACTCCTTGCCTTTACTAAGCCTATTAAATATGGACCTGCTCTCCATCCAAATACATTCAACGGATTTATCTGTGCCTTCCTTCTCATAATTCTCAGGCTTTCTTATACTCCAGGGAAGAAAATTAGTGCTTGTTACTCTGTTAGATAAAATCAACAATCCATTGTAGATGTGCTGCCTTTTCCTACTGAAAATTACAGAGACTTTTTACCTGCTCACTAATAATGCAAAACTCATTTTTGTGCATCAGAAAGGTTGTTTAAGAAATTTGGTCCTGAAGAAGTTATCTGGCTTTTTTATCTAAATTTGCACTTCTTCACATGATACTTCACCAAATTAGTAGGATCAAAATAGCTTCGTTTTACGCACAATGGAAAAATATTTTCATTCTTTATTTAAATACATAAAAGGCATATTATCTAAGGGTTGTTAAGTATTATCTGTTCCTAAAAATTTACATATTTATGTGATTGAGCTGTTTTTCTACAAAAGAAACTATGAATGTGTTAATGCCAAGCTTAAGTAAAAATCATTTGAAATAAACTGCTCAGTAAGAAAATTAAGACAATATAATGCATCACTCAGTAGTTTGAAAACAATTAATATTACATGGGTGAGTCTTTTTTTCGTACAGGAAAAAAAATTGCAAGGGCCAAGTGCTGATTTGCAAAACGCACTTACATGCAATCAGCTGTGTAATCAGAAGAATTAAGCCAAGCAATCAACCTATCAGCCAAATACACAAGACAAGGAGAGGACTCAAAATTTTGTTTCCAAATCTGTTCAGGATATTTGAATGTAAAATAATCCTTAGCACCATCCAGCTCAATGATACTGTTTTGTACTAAAAGATTCATTAAAATAAAATAGTTAATTTAAGATTGATATCGAGTCTCTTTCCCTCTTTTTTCATCTGTTATGTAATGCAGAATGCATTCAAAAGAGTTGACATACTGCTGGCCACAACCATTCGCTTTACTACAAACCAAGGATAATTCAGCAAGGTAATATGAACTGCTAATATTTTGCAGACTGCAAAAGTTGTTCAGCCCTTTGCCAGACTAGTAGCTTCCTATTTTCTGTTATAGGAGCAAGGAACAAGTGAGCTGGGTGTAACATTGTTATATCTTCCCTCCAGGCTGAAAAAGGGTGATTAGTCAGAAGTTGCCATCCCTAAAATGACACAAGGATCACTATTAGAGAGCAAACAAAGTGATCAGAAGGGGAAGATACCTAAGCAGAATGTCATAACTTTAACTGAAGTATATCAATGTGTACCTTCAGTGAATTAATTGGAATTAGAATAATTTACAGTGGCTAAGGAATGGTTGTAAATGTATATTTATCTAACTTACTGGAGAGAGGATATCCATTAATTCCCTCTGGAACTATTAATATTAGCACAATGTAGTCCACACATGCCCATGAGGGGATGAAAGATGTTTGTGTATATGCATGTGCCACTGAATTTGAGCTTGAAAGATGAGGTTTGAGAAAGGTTACGGAATGACGCATGGCCTCAGATTTTAAGAGATGCAGAAGACCAATTATTTTGCTGAACAGAGACCTCAGTGAATAGTTAAATGTTTTATTATTAGTCTTGTTTTTATTGTCAATAAGATTTTTTTTACATCCTTTCCAGCCAGTATCTTTCTTTTTCCTCCCTAGAATAGGCATTATTTAATAGCTAAATGATACTCTAATCTCCATGTTCTCATTTACAGAACTTCCAATTGCTTGCAATGAATTAGATCTTCCATGGCAAATTCAGAAATTACATATGCAGGATATCATTTTTCCTGTGACTTCTCCTTTCAGAAACTGAGTTCAAATTTTTAACCAATAAATTCCTGAATTTTCAAATACCATTGACCATAGTTATGTTAAAGAACTTTTTTCCATCTTGCTTAATTCTCTGATCTTCTATTTGCATCTCCAAGTCTTCAGTCTTCATAAGACTAATGTCTAAAATTTTGCTTATTAGAGCATTATTAGTCATATTACTCAATATGTTTTTTATTTAAAAAATCTGTATTAGCAGAAAAGGCACATTTCTTCTGAAACATATGCATAACAATTTATTTTCATATTTTAATTTCAGTTGAGTTACATAAAATTCAAGTATTAAGCTCAAACATGGCATTTCACTATGTGGCAAAATAGGCATGGGAGACAGAGTTTTCTTTTTTTCTTCCTTATCTGCTAAAATAATTATTACAGAAATTAAAGCTGAAATTCAAGACAGCAGGAGCCTCAGTTATACAGATCCTTTAAAAGCATTTCTAAGAAAAAGTTTGATGATTTGGCATTAGGTTGAAATATTTTAGCTGTAAAGTTTTCCAGGGCTTTACTTTGGTCAGTTTTAACTTGATTTCCCTTGGAAAATTAAAGTGTTGTTCATGCAACCCAAAATCTACATGAAAAACTAAAGACTGTAAGCCTTGTTCAGCTGAAATCTGACAGTTTAGATTTATAAAATGCTTAGAGTTCTAAATTAGTTTGCCCAAATAATAGATGTAATCGTAAGATGGAAAATGTAGTAAGAACGGGGAAAAGAAATCTAAGTACAGAATTAAATATGATGGATGGAAAGGCAAAAGTTAGGCAACATAACAGAGATGTTCGTGTACTACTGCTACTAACAACAAAAAAATGCTATCAGAATAATCTTCCATTTCCCACCAGACATGATCTCTAGCATAATTTAAATTTAGAAATTTGAATGAATGTATTTGGAATTATGGATGAGAAGAAGGGAGGTGCAATGAAGACTCATCAAAAGATGATGGAAGTTATGCAAAATAAATTTAAAAGGAACTTAAAAACAATTTAGAAGCAAATTTTTGATGTGAAGTCTTCCTACCCTACACTGGATATGTAATATATGTATTAAACTATTATAAGGGTGGACAAAACCATGTTCTCGAATTTCTTGTATTTTGCCTGGTGATTCTTAAGTAAAAATGGAGATATCCCTGCATCAGAGACAAGCCTTGCCCAGGCTCTTGCCTGTTGTTTTCCCTTTGAGTGCATGGCTCTTGCATTCCCTTCTCCGCAATGATCTGCATTTCAGCAAGAAGGTGGCAAATAACCAACACCAATTTTTCTGCAGCCTCTAAATCTAGCCATTTTACAGCAATGCAGGATTTGTGATTGTAATCTATTTAGAAAGAAAAGGTATTCCAACCATTCACTGGATGTGTAAGTTTATAATGTAAGATTCCAATAGTTTCCAGTTGAACCCCATGCAGTCCCACTGAATTGAGTAGCACCTGGCAAGGCTGACAGATTAAGTTCCAACAGAGATTTAGATCACTCAATACATCTCTGAATTGCAACAAAGCTCAGATGTAGAGGAGAATTTATTCAACAAGCTAGCAAGCTTCTCAGCGTGCATGGGAAACTATGTGCCAAATGGAAGTGTCAGCTGATTTTGAGAGATGTCAGGATGACAGCTTAGAGTAGATGGCCTGAATTGCCATATTATTAATAATTGCAATATTACATATTACTTCTCTGATTTGACAGAAGAGAGCAGAGTGAACAAGGCCTATATAAAAGGTCGCATGCATCTAGATATAATCCATGCATCAAACTTTACAGAAGGTTTATACCAGACTTCCACGTAATCCATAGTCGTGAATATTAGGAACTCATTGCTCTAACTGCTTCAGAAAAAAAGTACAGAAACTTCTAATCTTACTTATTTCCATAAAAGAAAACATGAAAAAGTATGTGCATTAAGTAAAGAATGAGACAACATGAAAGGAACAAAATTAAATCTTAGCAACTAGAAAAATCACTATTTTTTCATCTTAATACCTGTTTATATTAGTCACTTGAATTACTTATATCTGAACCCTATAACTCAGATTTACATGCAATTACCATTTTTAATTGGCATTGTGCTGCCAACGCAGACTGTACATTAATTTCCACAAAAGCTATGCTCAGCATTGAAATCATTATGTAATTTACTTATGACATCCCTGCTTACAGTCTGCTAATGCAAATTTGCAATTTAATGAGGTCATTAGGTCTCAACAGCAGTGACTATACATTGAAATGGAACAAAATGAAAAATGTATTTTAAGACATGTATTTCAATCTTCTCTCATAATCAAGACTATTCTTGGTCTGAAGACTCAGGAACAAAACCTACTTTGGTAGTCCCTAGCTTTCAGGTGCTTTTCAACTCCTCTGATAGATTCTGAATCCTCTTAGCTACCAATATTCTTCAAAGAGTGGATGGGAGATGGGGGGCACTACAGACTGGCAACCGAACAGCCAGGACACTCAGTTGCTGGAAAGATTAAACAGCCTTATTCCCCATTTCTACTAAAGAAATTATGAGGAAGGAGTTACCTACTTTGAGAAAGCAAAAGAAGGGATGGTTTTATACTGAGATGGCAAAGTACAGTCTATTAACATCTAGCAGTTAAGCCTCTAGTTCCACCTTGCTTGATCCTGACACCTGAATTAATTCTCTACCTGGTCCATGGGTAAAGCTCAATGCCTGAGAAAAGTCAGCCAGAATGCTAGCAGCTACAGACAGCTCCCCAGAGCTGTTAGGACTATGTCTGAGTTTTTCCCCTTTCTAAAATAACTATTGCAATCAGGATGAATATTACATTATTTTGTCTCTCTAGGACCTTTTTTCTTTTTTTTTTTTTTTTTTTTTTTTTTTTTTTTTTTGATTGTAAATACCTGGTAAAGAAAGCAGAAAGCAATAGACTCCTTTCTACAGTAACCTAATCATAAAGGTACTTTCTCAAGATGTAATCCTTTCTCAGCAAGACATTTTTCAACCAAAATCCAGGCAAGTACCTTGCTGCCAGGCTATGGACTATACTGAGTGATGTCAGCTTCCACCCCTGCTATTGAATTTAGGCCACTGTTTATCCAGGTATCGTGTGTTCAGGGGAATACACAAGAGAGTGTATAACTAATGCCTTTGATAATAAGCTAAGAGGAAGTGTGTCCTCTTCCTCTAACTCAGTGCAACCAGTAAGCTAGAGCAATGCCCTGTTCCCTGGACTCATTCCCTGGACAAGCATGTGGACTACTGGGCAGTCATTCAAAAATACCAGCCTTACCTTCATCAAGCTTTTAACACACTCAGTAAAATCAGATTCCTTCCTTCCTTCTTTCCTTCCTTCCTTCCTTCTTTCCTTCTTTCTTTTTCTTTCTTTCTCTCTCTTTCTCTCTCTCTTTCTCTCTCTTTTTCTTTCTCTTTGTCTCTCTCTCTCCCTTTCTTTCTCTCTCTTTCTCTTTGTTTCTCTCTCTTTCTCTTTCTCTCTTTCTCTCTTTCTTTCTTTCAAGGATACACTACTCTGAACATACTACTGAATATATTATTCAACCCTTCCCAGAGCTGAAATTGTGTTTTGGTACTTCTTTACCTGACCAGTGACCACAGCAGAGTTTAAACAGGAGCAGTTCTTCTAGATGCTCACAGGCTTCTTCAGGCAAGCAGGAAATTTCCTATCTGGCCAGGCAGGCACATATTCATTTACGGTTCTTTTAGCATTAGGCAGTCATTCCAGGAAACAATCTACCTTTTTTTCCAATGTAGAAGAAGCCTGGGAGGTCTAGATTTAAGTCTTTAAAGAAAAAGAGACTTTGAATATTTCACAGAGCTTACTAGATGTTTATACTATCTGGTATCTGGTTGTAAAAATGTGATCTCTTAATATGCAACAGCATAATGGAATAGTAGCATTTGAAGAGTGAGAGAAAGCCCTTTTTAGGAAAGAACAGGTACTGTAGGAGTTCACTAAACTATTGGCTATCACAGGGCCAATATGACTTTGGCAATGATGTGCAGCATATTATGAATACATATTTATGAATGTTAGGTGACTATATTGTTCACAAATACCTCCATATTTTCATGTTAGCAGTAAAATCCAGTTACTGATAATATTTTGCTGTCTGATCTATTTACAGAAGAGCATGTGCTTCTTATTTAAAGAGCTGCTACCTTATGCAAATAGTAGCATATTCTTGTCTTTAGGGGGCAAGAGTATAATTGTCGCACATTGCTGAAGCAAATGCTGGAACTTTAGAGCTTTAGGAAATGTTATTGCCATGAGTTTGGGAGGAAGTTTTATTTCTCATTGAAAAGTACTGTTCTGAAGATGATAGTTCTATGAAAAATAGATCAATGTTGCACCTGAGTGAGATTTCTGGAACACTCATTAGCAGTCAGGGAAATTCTGATCCATTATGAAAAATGGGGGTTTTTTTCTGATAGGTCTTCACGAATTTCTGAGGAGTACCCAAACCTGATCACGGCAGACCTGTTGAATGTTGTTTTCAGAACATACTAAGTGCACGTTCCAAGGGTTATATCCTCAGAAATGTGTTTTCCAAATCTGGATATTCTACAGCAGTAATTTCAGAAATGCCTGGCTAGAAAGCTGCCATAATGATTGCAGTCTCTACTGCACCAACTTCAATATGATATTTCAATTCAGTTGCAGTTTTCAAATATATGGTTGGATCATATGATATATTCTCCAACTACTAATGAGAAATAATAAACATATTGTAGTTCATGAGTACTATAGTTCTCTGCTCACAGAAGAACAGATTTAAATTTTTATTACTTTTTATAGCTCTAGTCTCATTTTATGATATTCTATTTTTAGATACTTATTTAATGCCTGCAGTCTTAAATGAAGAAAGCGTTGCCAACTTCAGTCTAGAAGCTGCTAAGTGAAGAATATATCCTCATCCTAATGTATAGAAGGTTATTCTCATTGTCTCATAAATTTCTCTTTCTGGCAGTACTGGTGACTTCCCTAAAATATTACTTCAGGAGAATTATTGTTACAGCAGGTTTAGTATATTTATTTACATTTCCTTAGGAAGATAAGCATAATAAATTATGACATCTTGTAACCATGCAGTCAAAAATGGTGAACTTCAACCTAGCCATGCAGTATTACATACACTTTAACAAAAAAGCCTGAGTATCTAATGTATCTCAAAAAGTAATTGCTGATGGAATGAATATTGTGTCAGGCTGGAGAAGTTTCCAGTAGGATGATGTAAAGATTGATTCCTGACTCAGCCTTATTCCATATATAAGGGAGAAAAGTAGTTACTGCCGGTTGGGGGCTGCTGGTGGGGCCGGGCCAGGCCAGAGCCGGCCGCCAGGTCGCGTCCTGCTGCCCCAAGGGAGCAGTGCCCCAGGGGAGCCAGAGCAGCCCCAGCCCTGAGGGGCATCGGGGGCCGCTGACCAGTGCGCCGGGTCTGGGGGTCCCATGGCCGAGCAGGGGCCGGGCCACAGCGGGGCTGGAGCCAGCACCGCTGTGGCATCGCGGGGCAGTGACTGACAACCCCGGGGCTGCGCGGGGGGACCCCAGGTGGGGGCAGAGACAGGGCAGGCTGGTGGGGCCTGATATTACCATGGGAAAACAGTTTTGCAAGTGTGACATATCATTTAAGTAAAAATGCAATTCAAATTCGTTACTTACTGTAATCTTTGATCAAGTTTTCATTTCCTTCAGGAAACTCTACAACTGACCTTTTTATGTTTTAAAATGCTAGAGTGCTAATTTTAAGAATATTTATTTTTCCAAGCTACAGAGGTTAAAATAATCATCCATTCTAACTTCATATCCTGTTATGATGTGATTTTGTGTTTCATCAAGAATAGCTCTAATGTAAGTACATTAATCAGCTCTCCATAAATGGGGTATTCAGGTCTAATGAGAGAGCCAGTGTTATCAGGAGATGGTGAACATTTCCACGCATGACAGCTCAATGTGTATACAAACGATCTCATATTAAGGGTGCCAAATAAATTGTCTTTTCTTCTTTGTTGTATGTTACGTCTTGCTGCAAAGCGCGGCTTGGCCGGAGGGAGAAAGTCGACCTGTCTGTCTGCTGTGGGCTGCTGTATGCTGGTTCCGTGAGCAGGCCTTCGGAGAGGGGAAGACCGTTCCCTTTCTGGGAGAGAGCCGGAGAGCAAGAGCAGAGGTCTCCCTGCCTCAGTGCGTATTCCCGAGAACAGGAGCAAGGCGCACTATAAAGACTCAGAGGCGGCAGAAAGGGAGTTTGCAGGAGCGCAGAGTGCACTGCCTCAAATTCCCTGCAACCCGGGAAGCCTCCAAAAACCACTGTACTGCAAGCACGAGGAAAGCCGAGCAGCTGTCCCGAGATCCATCCGTGGGCAGCGAGGGCTTTTGTTTCCGAATCACTTTCATTTTGGTTTGATCTGACCCGGTTGATCTGAGCTTCTGTACCTCAGAAGTCATCACGCTGCAGTTTATGATCTCATAAAAGGTAACTTCAGCAGTTCTGAGCCCTTTTGGTATTTTTAGCATCATCACTTTAAAGAAAAGGTTTCCGGAAACCACAGTCAGGATCCCTGCATATTTAGCAAGACATCCCAAAAAGAAAAGCATAAAATCTTTTGAAGATATGGTTGACTCCTGTCTGTAGAAGTCAGCAAGACATTCTTCAGTCCCAAGCTCACAAGGCTTAAATTTATTAATATCCTTCTTGACTCAGTGAATGTTTTTACAGGTATAAATTCAGAGCTGCACCAGTATTTTTCAGGATACATGACTTAAATGGAAGATAATATGACCAATGGGTGAATCTGCCTGAAGACATTACTAGATTACAAGTACTTATAATTAATATTAATGTTCTAATGGGATTTCACCCCTTTAAATTAATGGAAAATAAAAATACTATTGAGAGGGAGAGATTTAGCTAATGTTATTATGTCGTGCTATCAAAACAGAACTTCTTATAGGTTCATTTTGTTGAACAAATCCTTATTTCAAATGTGTCAATCAGAGTTATTAGGTAGCATTTCCTCTTTGGTTCACTACATTCTTGTAAAATATTTCAAAACTTTTAATGGCAAATATTCAGAAATTGTTTCACTCATCTCCTTTTTGGTAGTGGAACAATGAAGAGATGGCAGATTGTAAAGACCTCTCAGGAACAATACTAATAATTAAACAAAAGGTTAAATATCTGGCAGAACAGGGACTTGCAATTAAGTGTTTCAGATTATGTTTGAAATAACATTTGTTCCACAACTCTTATGAGCCAAGAGACTCACTAAAAATTACTTTCTAGATTATACTCTATTCTCAGTAAATTAAATTAAATTAAAATAAATTAATTATAATCTTTCTCTTGAGTGCTGAGAAGAACAGCTTTGTAGAGGCAATTTTGCTACATCTTTGTTGGTCTTTTCCTTCTAATATTCCAGTAGATAATGACTGGTCACAAGCACAAGTTTTTAAATTATTGCGTTAACTCATTCATTCCAGCCATCTATAGCATAAGAATATTTATCTCAGTATCAATTTAAGTAATATCTGGAAAGACTGACATCATTTTCTGTGTGTGGCTATCATGATAATCATAAATCAATCTTGGACTCAAAGTTCTTCACTAGGGAATTCCAACTACACCAAAAAACTGTTCAGGAATGATGGATATAAACTGATATTTTCTGTCTGTTGTTTTGTCTTAACTCCATTTTATAGCTCAGTTGTGACAGATCAAATGGTAGAAGTGATGGTTCTGTTTTCCAATATGTGCCCTGGGTAATTTTTATGTTTCAAAAAAGGTGACAAAATACACCACTACCCAAGTCCCCAGGACTATTTGCCTCACATTCTTATGCAAGTGTCTCTTATGAAAGTGTCTCTTAAATGTGTCTGTATGCAAGTATCTTTCCAGTTTCTTTTTGTGTGAAAAATTCTGCTTTGACTGGGAACTTACACTTGTTTTTATATTTCTCACCATTTTTTTGCTGTTGCTGATTTCCATTAAGGTTTTATGGGCAAGTTTGAAGTATTTATTCCTAAATGGTTCTAAAGTTAACATAAAGCGAGACATTGTGGTCAGTTCTGTGAGTATTTCCTGAAGTTGGCTGCAGGCAGGTTAATTACTGACATTTTAGCATCTCTCTGACTGAAACTTTCTGGCTTTCAATGTGCTTTTATTTTTGTCTTAATCACTTAAAAAAAAAAAAAAAAAAAAGCTAGAATTCAGCCTAGATCTTCCACCTTGTTAGCGGTGAAGAGATGGTCACTTGCCACTTGCAAAGAACTGTGCAGTTTCTATCAAATGTTTTCCATGCATATGTATGAGATAATATAGCCCATGATATTTTTTTAATTATTTTAATTTGTGCATATATTTTCTTCTTGATCTGAACAGCATGATTTTTTGTGGAACAGAGGGAAGACTTTAAATAAACATCAAAAATAAAATCAAAACTCTCTTATTATAGTAATTACTATAGTAACTATTATAGTAATTATTACAGAAATTGTTTATCACAGCAATATCAGAGATTAAATCAGATTACACCTTTTATTTATTCATCAAAATTTTGATGAAACACTCAGAAAAAATGCTCTTTGATGACAGAATAAATAAAAACATGATATTGAGAAACCATTGCTTTAAACATTGATTATGCTTTGAAAATTTTTTTTTAAGGGCTTCAATTCAACTGTGTTTTAAAGTGTTTGGCTGACTTTGAAGTACTTGAATCATCATATCAAATGAAAGATCATTAGCTGCTTAAAAATATGCTTGTGTTGTAACCCTTAAAGATGATCTGGACTGAAAGCGCAGGTTGAAAAAGTAATTCAAGTGCCTGACAGAGGCAGGGAAGGAGTGCCAGCAGGGCCCAGCAAGCCTCTAGGTTGGATGACTGGGGAATGAAGCCTCCAGAGCTCCTCCACCGCTACACTTCTCTCCAGTTTGGATGCAGTCTTAATGCCGGTTGTTGCAAGTACTACAAATATCTGGGACATAATTCTGGCTTCAATTCAGCTGGAGGCAAGAAACTAAGCTTAATGTTGTCCACATCCTGTGAAGTGATATGTGGGCCTAGGGTACCACTAATGTATCTCAAGATCAGTCTGATCTTTAGCAAGTGTCTTAATTTTAAATCAACGATAAGGAAGCAGCATGACTCTTTTAGGTCAGTTATTGGGAGGAGAAGATATAAAACTTCATCAAGCAAATGTTTTTGTATTTAATAGGAAAACACACCAATAATTCCAAAAGCAGGGAATTCATCCTAAACTTACTGTCCAGCTGAGCTCCTTCAGAAATAGGCTTCTGTGTCAAACACATCTATGCATATGCACATCTTTCCTCTCTTCCTCCAGTCTGACACTTCCTTCCCACACCTCTGTCCTGCCACTGCACCCAAACTCTTTTCCACAAGAAAGAGCTGGAAAAATAATAGGAAAAAAAAATGGTATCCCACATCGTGGATGAGCACTTTAATGAAGGAGTTATGACATAAACACTATGACATAATATCACCACTATGATGTCATGCAGAGAGATGTGAAAAGAGGATGCCAAGCTGTGAAGCTGTGAGGAAGCACCACACAGAGTACTGAGTAAAACAGATTAAAGACATATTCAGTTTTTCTATTAGCCAGCTCTGTGTTACTATCAACAATTTATGCCATTTATCTAAATTCTGTTACAAGATGATAACAGAGACAGCCAGATTGTGTAAGATGGGAAGTTAGCAGGGAAAGACACCTATTTTTAAACTAGTTATTGCAAAGCTGATTTTTTGGATGCCCAATAACATATTTGTATGAAGCCTTTAGATTCCACTGTAGCTATAGAAATACTTTTAATAGGACAGGGCGGGTGGAAATATATTTAAACTATTTTCTTCTCTTCTTTTTTTCTTCTGTAATGCAGGTTAAAGAAGAGAATATTAGATTCATTCTGAGAGCTTTGATATCCAAATCAATTTCTGAGGTCTTGATCCTTGGCTGCCTGCATAGTCAGTGAAGATTTGGTCAAGCATAGTTACTAGAGTCAAGGGCACAATTCTTCTCATTCTAAAGTAGACATCTAGAGGAAGTTAAAAGAACCAGAACCTGAAAGTGCCTTTTTTCCCTTGACTGTAAAGGAAGTCATTCTATTGTGACTATGTCATTTGCAGATATCTATTTTGTAGACATCTAAAGTTTGATTAGATTAATCACATTTGCAATATTTGAATAGCTAAATTTAAATGAGATTACTTCTCTTTTTGCTCTTTCCATTCAACATTTTTAGTATTTCTATTTTCTTCCCCTTTATTAGCTGGTAGCTATAGAATGAGGTAGGGAAAAGATTAACAGAAGGGGCTAGAAACCAGAAAAAACAAAGCTGTAGAAAACAGAGGACTACATGTAGATTTCTTGCATGGCCTATTTAATAATAAGCAAATGGCTTTCAGATAGCTTAAGCTTTAAAAATGAGATTCCAAAAGTCAGAATTATAAACTTAAAAAAAAAGAAAAAAAAGTCATTCCAGAGAAAACAGATCTATGAAGCTGTTAACATAAGCCAAAAATGAAAAACTCTGCAGGTATATAAACATGCCAGTAGAAACCTTAGAGATTTCTCTTATTTTGGGTTCTGTCTGGTAATAATCCGATTTCCACATGGTGAACACCCACACAGTGAATCTGATACCTCTTCCTCTACTGGTCCAAAAGATTCTTTTATTGGAGAAGAAAAAAAAAATCAATCAAATATAGTCTCAAAGTGGAACCATGATACTATGCATTGCTTATAAATTTAACAGAACTTTGCAAATGAAGTGCTGCTTAATTCTTCATTGTTGCATCGTTCCTTGCAAGGTAAATGGAAAAAAAAAGTGCTTTAAGCAGAACACAACAATGATGAGAATGTTCAATTACACTTTTCATTTATCTATACACTAAAAGGTTGTTATTCTCTGGAATGTATTCTTAATGCTCTTGAGTAATAATGATCTTCAGGGGGATAGCTGTCTTTTTGAGTATCTTTCAGTCCCTGAAATACTCCAACCATCCATTAGGTATCAGGAAATTACCTCTTCCCATCACTCATTTACTACGTCATGAATTATTAATCATTATCACTAAAACATTAATCTTACGCCCATGAAGTGTGCGCTCAGAGAATGGATATAAGTCATCTTAAGAAAATATCAGCATGCAGACATTATTTCCAGCTGCTTTCCCGTCTGTAATCCTTTTCATATATCAACAAAATCAACCTGATTAGCTGTGCCAAACATTCCAAAACAAGAAATAAGAGTGAAAATAAGGATGACCTGTCTGGCACAGGTTTACAGATCTAATGAATTTGAGATCATTCCATCAGTGATGACTGCAGCCTTAGACAAATTAAAAAAAAAAAAAAAAAAAAAAAAAGAAAGGAAGAAAGAAAGAAAAAGGTGCCCTTGAAGTTAAGTTTCGCTCACACCGGAGAAATATCTCTATTCATTTTGGTGAAATGCCCCTTTTCTGCAGCAAGTAGAATAGCTCCTGATGAGCTACAGATCTTCAATTTGTTAGCAATGCTTATTAAATTAGGAGTTTAGATCTGTAATAATAAGTTTACATGAAAATGCCTACAGCCAAACTGCCAAAACTTTTGCTATGATCTTGCAATCACAGCTGATTAGCTATAATTGGCCTATAACTTTAGCAACAAAGGAGATCATTCGCTGAATCATACAGATACGAAACAATTTGCATAAAGATGAGAAAATGCTCTTGAACTTATGGAGTATTGAATAACTGTTCTAAAGACTGTTTAGTTTCTCTTAATATTAGAAAATGATTGTGTTATTTCCGCAGCTTTTACTGTTGAACACAATGTATTTTTTGCTAAGTGAATAATGCAGATATAGTCACCGAGACGTAAAATAGGAAGTCAGACCTCAGAAAATGCAAACAGTGTGATGCTGTTGTCTCAGAGTAATGCTCTATATCTATATGCAGTATCACATGAAGATGACTTTCTTGCCCAGACTTAACCAAACAATGCATTAAGATTACATTTTGCTACTTACTTATGTACAAGCAAGAGAAATTAAAACACATATAACATATACTCAAAAGTTTTTCTGTTCATTTGCTCGGGTTTTTTTACAAAGGTTTGAAGATGTAAGTTTGGATACAGGAAAGCAAAGAGAATTTCTGTAATATTTTTAATTCTCCTTAGAATTTTTAAAAAGTCACATTACTCATGTAAAGTAAAAATATGCATAAACTATGCCTCATGGGAAGTAATGTGCAAAGGTGACCTTTGTATTCATATAATGCCTCTGCTTCAGCTTTGTGTTAGGTCTTTAAAGTTTGCTTTGAATAGCCTGAAGGGTTTTATAATCCAGATACAGAAACTATCAACATATATTTTGCTCATATCTTCTTTCCCTTCATCAATAGGATGTTCAGTTATTCTTTGCCTCTGTATTAATGAGGATATTGTACACGTAAGGGTGCCTGTACAGTTGCTTTGGTCTCAGAGTCCACCAATGACAAGATTTAGTTTGATTTGGATCTCAAATTTAGAATGATGTGTTCTCAGTTCTGCATGTGATTTACAGCACAGCGCTCATGCAAATCCTACAGATTTTATATCATTTTTGGAAATTATTTTAGAAAGATTTAAAAGAAAGAAAAATAAGTGGCTGAAATTCAATCCAATACCTCTTCTATCTATGTCTGAATATTTCTTCCAAAAATAACCCAGAAAAATGTGTCAGTGCGATAGAAAGAAAAGGAAAAATAGAAAAAAGAATAAAAGTAGCTTAGAAAAAAATCTTAAAAAAAAATAATTAATTTGAAACTTGAGTTTTGAAACGTTCTGAAGTTTCACACCATTACAACTGCTAGTATATTCACCAAACTCCCTCAACTAGGTGATTTAAATAACCATTAAAGCTTTTAAGATGGTGAGAGAGAACTCCAAAACCTTAAGGTTCAAAAGCCAAGAGGTTTTTTTTGACCATCTAAATAATAAACATTTTATAAACATAGTACCTAAAAAGTTTACAGATATACTTATTTGTTCATTGTCATCAGGCAAAATGCAAAGATTAATACTGATCTCATGGATTCTAAAGAAAAACATTTAAAAAAAATTTTTTTTTAATTATCCTGTAGAAATTAACAATAGAATCTCTGTGCAACCTCACTCATGACTATACTTTGATTAATTAATGATAATATAGCTGGACTTTAGGACAGCAAATTTTGGCTTAGGTAGGAAACCAGCAGGTGGGATCCCATAAGAGGAAGCTGTGAAGAGCACAATCACTCTGGAAAGCTGGCAGGTATGTGAGGACAGCATCTTCCAAGCACAAGAACAGTCCATCCAAAACCTCAGGAAAACAAGTAGACATATCAGAAGAATAGCATCTTAAATAGGGAACTCATGAATGAACACCAGTGCAAAAAAGTAGCATCCAGGAGGTAAAAGCAGGGACCGGCTACAAAGGAGAAATTTTAAAATGTTTCATGAGCATGTAGGAAAGCCAAAGCTCGACTGAATTTGACACTTACAGGTGACATCAAGGGCAAAAAACAGAAGAGCTTCAGTGGCTACATAGATAGTAAACGGCTGAACAAGGAAAATGTAGGATCACTGCTGAATGGGTGGGTGACTTGCTGACAGCAGACACAGCTAAGGTTGAGGTATGCAATACCTCCTTTGCCTGAGTCTTCACCAACATGGTCTCCCAAGCCTCACTTCTTACAGACAGGGTTCAAGGAGGTGGTGAATGACAAGCAGCGGACGAGAGTCCAGTCAAGGATTACTTGAGTGAACTGAACCCATATAGGTCCATGGGACCTGATGGGTGCATTTGAGAGTGCTGAAGGGACTGATATCCTTCCAGGGTTGCTGTCTATCATCAAAAGGTCCTGGAGATTAGAGGAGGTCCCTGATGACTGGAGAAAGGCAAATGTTGTACCTATTTTCAGAAAATGCAGAACAGACAATCCAGGGAGCTATGGGCTGATCAGTCTCACTTTGGTCCCTGGGAAAATCTTGAAGTGAGTCTTCTTGGACACATTTCTGCATACATGAAGCAGAAGGTGACTGGGAACAGACAGCATGGGTTTACCATGGGTAAGTCATGCTTACCAACCTGATTGTCTTCTGTGATAGAATGGTTAGATTTGTGGACTATGGCAGAGTAGTGGATGTCATTTATTTCAGCTTCAGCAAGGTTTTTGACACTGTCTCCCATAATATTCTTGCATCCAATACGGATGAATGGACAACCAGACAGGAAAAAGAGGTCGAATGGTCAGGCTGCTAGGTTTGTGCTCAATGTTACCTGGAGGCCTGTAACAAGGGGAGTACTGCAAGTGTCTGTACTGGGACCTGTCCTGTCTAACATCCTCATGAGTGGCCTGGAGAAGGTGATGCAGTGCACTCTTATCAGATTCGTAGATGGCACTAAACTGAGGGAACCAGTTGTTTAGAGATCATTTAGGCAAACTTGACACCCACAAATCCATGGGCCCTGATGGGATGCATCCATGAGTGCTGAGGGAGCTAGTAGATGTTATTGCTAGGCCACTCTGTCATCTTTGAAAGGTCGTGGAGAACAGGAGAGGTGCCTGAGGACTGGAAGAAAGCCAATGTCACTCCAGTCTTCAAAAAGGGCAAGAAGGAGGACCCAGAGAACTACAGGCTAGTCAGCCTCACCTCCATCCCTGGAAAGGTGATGGAGCAGCTCATCCTGTCCTCTCTAGACATGTGGAGGAAAATAAGGTGACCAGGAGTAGTCATCATGGGTTCACCAAGGTGAAATTATGCTTAACCAATCTGAGAGCCTTTTATCATGAAATGACTGGCTAGGTAGATGAGGGGAGAGCAATGGATGTTGTCTACCTTGACTTCAGGAAGGCTTTCGACACTGTCTCCCATAACATCCTCATAGGTAAGCTCAGGAAGTGTGGGTTAGATGAGCAGACACTGAGGTGGCTTGAGAACTGGCTGAATGTCAGAGCTCGGAGGGTTGTGATCAGTGGCTCAGAGTCTAGCTGGAGGCCTGTAGCTAGCAGTGTCCTCCAGGGCTCAGTAGTGGGTCAGTGGGTCTAGTATTGTTCAACTTGTTCATCAATGACCTGGATGAAGGGACAGAGTGCACCCTCAGCAAGTTTGCTGATGATACAACAGAGGGTTGTGCTGCCATTCAGAGGGACCTGGACAGGCTGGAGAGTTGGGTGGAGAGGGACCTCATGAAGTTCAACAAAAGGAAGTGCAGAGTCCTACACCTAGGGAGGAATAACCCCATGCACCAGTAGAGGTTGGGAGTTGACCTACTGGAAAGGACTTGGGAGTCCTGGTGGAAAACAAGTTAACCACGAGCCAGCAATGTGCCGTTGTGGCCAAGCAGGCCAATGGTATCCTCGGTTGCATTAGGAAGAGCATTGCCAGTAGGTCAAGGGAGGTAATTCTTCCCCTCTACTCAGCCCTGGTGAGGCCACATCTGGAGTAGTGTCCAGTTCTGGGCTCCGTAGTACAAGAGAGACATGGAGCTACTGGAGCGAGTCCAGTGTAGGGCTATGAAGACGATTAGGGGACTGGAGCAGCTCTCCTATGGGGAAAGGGCTGAGAGATCTGGGGCTGTTTAGCCTGGAGAAGAGAAGACTGAGGGGGGATCTTATCAATGCCTACAAATATCTGAAGGGAGGGTGTCAAGAGGATGGGGCCAGACTCTTTTCAGTGGTGCCCAGTGACAGGACAAGAGGCAACAGGCACAAACTGAAACACAGGCAGTTCCATCTGAACATGAGGGAAAACTTCTTTACTGTGAGGGTGACAAAGCACTGGAACAGGTTGCCCAGAGAAGTTGTGTAGTCTCCTTCTCTGGAGATATTCAAAAGCCGCCCGGACACGATCCAGTGCAATGTGTTCTGAGTCACCCTGCTTGAGCAGGGGGCTTGGAGTACATGATCTCCAGAGGTCCCTTCCAACCTCAACCATTCTGTGATTCTGTGATATGCTGGAGGGCAGGGCTGCTGTCCAGAGGGACCTTGGCAGGCTGGAGGAATGGGCCAATCTGATGAAATTCAACAAGGACAAATGTAAAGTCCTGCCCCTGCGAAGGAAGACCCCACTGGCAGGGATATAGACTGGTGACTGACAGACTGGGGAACAGCTCTGCATAAAAGAGTTTTCAGGTCCTGGGGGACAGTGAGCTGAATATGAGTCAGCACTGCACCCTGGCAGCAAACACAGCCAACAGCATCTGTGGCTGTGTTAACAGGAGCACAGGCAGTTGATTGTGGGAAGGGATATTTTGCTTCTATTCAGCATTCATTAGACCACATGTAGATACTTAATCCTGTTTTGGATCCTCCAATACAGGAAAAACAGTACAGGACATCAGCAAACTAGTGTGAGTCCAGTGGAGGGCTACCAGGATAGCTGGGGCTGAACTGCTTGCCCTCCAGGTGTAGGCTGAGGGAGAAGGGTTTTTTTCAGCCTGGAGGAGGGATGTCATTGGGGGGACCTAAGAGCAGCTCCACAGCACCTATGGGCCAGCAAGGAGATAGAGCCAGGCCCTTCACAGCCTGAATATAAGGAAGCCTTTTCCCCACGAGGACAGTCAGGCAGTGGAGCAGGTTGCCCAGAGAGGTTGTGCTGTCTCTGTCCTTGCAAGTTTTCAAGACTTGCCTGGACAAAACCCTGAGCAACTTGGTCTGATCTCCAAGCTGCTCCTGCTTCGAGTAGAAGGTTGGAATAGAGACCTCCTGACGTCCCTTCCCACTTATATAAACCTATGATACTAAAGATGTCACAGAGCCTTTTTTTACGTATATAATAATCACAGTTTGAAACATCAGACAACCTAAGCAAATGGTTATGATACTCTAGTCTCAGGAACTGCAAGGTATTTATCACAAAATAATGCACAACAAGTAGGTAGAAAAATATGTAAGTGTACGTGTAGCATTTCAGATTATTTTCATTCTGGAAAACTGCTCTTTCCTCTATGGATATATGAGCCCTTGATGTCTTAATTGTTCAAACTAATAATTTATTTCATCAGCAGATAATGGCTGCTTATACTGCTTATCAACAAAATCATGAGACAGCCCTTCTTGATAGAGGTTTCAGACTTCTAAAGCATAGCAATGCAGAATTAAGTTGGCTGGTAGCAAAAAGATTTCAATATGATCAAACTAAGGTTATTCTCCAAAATGTACTTCCAAAGAAGTAAACCTCAGCATCATTTTCAATAAATCTCATTGTATCAGTGATCATCAGGCATTTCCAGAAGGTGATTAAATAGATTTGAAATTTAGTTAATTAGAGAGTTAGATCTGACTGAGCTTCACAGGTTATTATGCACTGACATGTTATCAATTTTAGCTCCCAAATGAAACCTTAGAAAAGGGGTTTTTTGGTTATTATCTGTCAGGTAGCAGTGAAGTCAGGCCACTCCATCAGGGCAGGGAGTCAGGAGCCGAAGGTGTCAGCAAGGTTGACAGGTAGTGACCGACCAACATGCATAACCTCTCTGCCCAGCAGGGAGAGCAGGGCCAGGACAAGAACAGGACAAGGATCAACCAAGAGCTCGATGGTCACCAAGCAAGTCTGCAGAGATGAGGCAGGTCCAAGGCCAAGTGGGGAAGTTAAGGCAGCAAGGCAAGGTCAGGGTCAGCAGGAGACAAGGCCTCGCATAGCATCCTGTGACATAGCTCAGGCAAGGACTGGGGGCCTGAGCCTAAATGTGGCTCCCAAGCCAATAGGCAGAAGGTGCATGGGTGGAGGCCTGGGGAAGGCATCTGATGGCTCTTCTACAATATATCAGTTTCTCAGGGCTCCTTTCTGCAATTTAGCTGTATTTACAGAAGTCTGATCTCAGGTGACACAGCTGTGCCACATCAGAACTGTCCTTGAACACAGGCAGCCAAAGCCCTAGAGTGGGACTGGGTGGAAAAAGGTTGCAAAGGATTGTAGAGAAAGATAGTTATAAGCTAATCAGGTCTGTTAGAGCTCCCTGGTACACTCAGGGCTCTGATATCATCTGAAAAAGCTGTAGGTGTGCCTTGTACACACACAAGAAGGAAGAAAATAGGGAAACTTTTATAGATATTTAGAAGTGTAGCAACAATGTTGGTCCCATAATTATGCTTACTTCAGCTTCCCTAGAATAACAGAAGAGAGATGAGAGTTCAAGTAGGACTAGTGAAACAAAGATTTCTGGGTAAGAAAGAGGCCCTTGAGTCCTTAGCCTGGGAATGAATCACCAAGACAGGAAAAGTAACTGAAACCACAGTTCTAGACATGAGATTTCTGAATAAATTACAAAGCCTAAAGCCATCTAGATGCCCTGGATGTTCTGCTAAAACATCTTTTCTTGTGTTTGGTTTCTTTTGCAGATATGAAACAATATTCTGTTTTAAGAAGCTTGTTCAATGTTGCTGAATTTTCTCTCTGTTCCCAAGCCCCAGAGGAAAGAATTAGAAGAGAGCTGCATTGGGCTGGTGAGGAGTCACAGCTGGTACCTGGGGAACTATAATTTGGGTGAGTAAGTAAATGTCTAGATTCTACCCTTGGGACCTGCAGGTAACATGCCTGTCACATAGGATGTCACACCAAGAAAGACTGAAAGAGATCAAAGCTATCCTTAGACTATCACTGTACTCTAATATCTACATACTGAAGTAGAGTACTGAAGCAGATCTAGAGAGTAGGAACAGTCTTTGAAAAATGCATGTATGGTAGTATGGATTATCCCATCTCAATTTCTGGAAATTTATTCTTTATTAAAAAGCATCAGTTAATTGTAAAAAATAATTCTTATGTTTTCATTTCTTAGTCTTAAAGACTTGACATATGAGCTGCATGAGGTAATTATTACTGGGCAAATAGTTTACATGATCCATTTCCATTCTGTGAATTAGACAAGCATAACTCTCAGGATTCTTTGAAGTAAATACACTCATACTTTTGTTCTCTGAGACTCTCAGCACACAATGTAGAGTGTATCTCTGTGTCAATGTGAACCTTCACTCAAGTCAAGTGGGAAAAACTAACATGAACTTGCAAGTAGCCTCTGCAGACCTCACAGCTTGGATTAGTGCGTCCATTATTTTTTTCTGAACAAGAGTCCAACATTTTTAACTTGCTCATCTGGAATTTATTGATAATAGAAGCATAAATCAAACATAAAGGAGATATGAATATCAAAAAAATAGTTTAAAAACAGGTAGATATTGATGAAGATTTTTTTTTTTTATCGCTATACTATTAGTTTCAACAGGTGATACCACTTTCAAGATCCTACTCTCAGAAAAAAGCTTTTGATTAGCTTCAAAGCCTGGGTAGCCAGTTGAAGATTTCCAGTGTATAGAATACGAAATGTGATTCAGAGAAACAGCTTGCAATTTATTTCTACAAAGGCTATACCTGGATTACTGTCAAATCTGTATTTGCTGTTGATTATGTGATTGCTCCTTCACAAAAAGATAGAATGAACCCAATCTTTCAATATAGTCTTACAAGGGCTATACCGAGCACGCTTTACAAAATGAGTTAATAAAGACATAAACTTCTAAGAAGACATGCAAAAATGAAGAAAAATCTGGAGATTATGTCACAGATTTAGTCAGGTGAGATTAAGAAATATTAATATACTTAGAAGAAAATGGGCAGAATAAAGATGGAATTTACCTAAATTATCTATCAAAGAGAAAGGTGTATATGAAACACAAAATAAATGAATTTGACAACAGGAGCTGCAGTAGCTTCCATTTAATTAAGTTTAGTGTTAAAAATGTATTTTGCCTGCTCAATTAGCAGACATTTATTTATATGTGTTCAATGTAGTGTTATATGTTCTCTGACAAGAAGCGAACTAACATTCATACCTGAAGATTCAGTGAAATACAGTAGCTGTAGCTGGAGAGTATACTTCAGCCCTGTAGAGTATACTTCAGCCTACAAAGACTCACCATCTCTTTTACCTCCTATTCGCTAATGTTATTAGCTATCTTCCAGTTCACAAATAAATTTTCGTAAACTGGGCCAATAAGCATCACACCCAAGTTAAAACCAGGTATAGCACAAATGAAATGCATTAATCCTTTCTCCCCCCTGCCCTCCTTATTAAGCTAAAACTGGGTTTCTTGTTAGATGTGAAGTTTGCTGGAAGAATGCCTTCTGAGTGAATTATAAAACTTATATCCTGGAAAATTATTTTTCCTAAATCCAAATTGGACTCAGATTTCTTTTAAAATTTATTCTCAAAAATGTCATATTATCCATCAATTCTTATAGAAAATAAATATTTATAGCAGTAATTCTGAAATTAAGTAGTTATTTCAAAATATGGTCAGGATCAAAAATTTAGAAACGTTTCCTCTCCTTCTTTATCTTTAAAAATATTTTGTGTTATAAGTCTTTTGAAACATTTGTTTTCAATAGTTAAATACGCTTTTTTTGTCTCATGAGACTTTTTTTTCTACTCTATAGTATTTTGACACAGTTCTGAAAATGTGTTAATGAGAATACCTCTATTTTTCTGCCAACATAGCTTTAAAATAATCTGAGTAATTAGTAGGTCTGTGAAAGGAAGTTGATATAAAAAGGGCTGATATTATTAAATTAAATGCAAATATGATAATACTGAAAATACTCAATCCCTTTGCATATAAGAATAGGAGTCTTGTTTGTTGATTCAGAACTATTACTGAAGTCTTCTACCAATGGCACTTAGATATATCTCAAAAGCATTGCAAAACATTTGCCCCAAAGGGGAAAAAAGATCCTAAATCCATAGAAAACCATTAAAAATGGTCTTATTTTCAAAGTTACTGAATTAATAAGTAATGAACACCCAGCTTTACTTATGTGTTGGTTTTCTAATTCACTTTTATTATAAAATATACTGAAAACAGTGCAAATGTCCCATGCTATGATGTGGAGCCATAAAGACAGACATTTATTTGATTTTAATGACCTTTGAAAAATGACTAAAGAATGTATACTATCTTCATGATAATATGTTCCACTATGTAATATTGTTAATATCCATATTTCATGAGTACAACTTATGTTGGAAACAATGACGCCTTTCTTTAAACTTCCAGTCTTCTAAAGAGAATGATTTTTGCTTGTGTCAGCTTTTTATGTCAATTTTCTCTGCATATTTTATGAAGGGTTATTTTTTCCAATCGGTTTCATTTGTCCATTTTTGAATCCATTTTAAAAGGGTGAAAGGTGCCTGATTCACTGAAAACAGAGGTCTAGATAGCTAATTTTCAGTATGCACAAATAATTGCAACAATTTCAGACACGTCCCAGATCTTTCTCCAAACACCTGATTTTCATTAAGAATTAGTCAGTTCTGGAAAGGTCTAAAATTAATAAGATGAATTTTATAATATCAAATTTTAAGCATCTTTACTCTCAAAATGAAATTCATAACTTCTACATTTGTATGCTCAACATTATAATTATCCAATTTTATCCATATGTGTCCATCCAGTGTTTCAAATAATCTCCTCTTGCCCAGTGCTACTGAAAGTATATTGTTTTAGCTGGCACACAACTAGTGATACATATTGGACAATACAAAAGCATGAAATAAACCCATAATTAATTTGTAGCTGGTAGAAATCCTAAATACTCATAAAGTCTACAGTGAGGCACACAATTTCTTAACACATTGGTCAATCTAAATTTCTATTAATTTGTTAATCTAAGGACTCCCCATACTGACAAAATGCTGTTCATCCTGGTACTAACTTTTTCGGATTATAATTTCTCCATCATGCCACATGTGTGAGCTGTAAGTGGTGATATTATGGGAGCCTATGATGCTTGGTGCTTACTGCCAGTGGGGGGTCAGTAGTGGTGTCAGCAGGGGTAGGAGAGAGGGTGAACTGTATTTGGTCTACATCTGAGGACGTGTTCCTTTGGTGGTGAAAGGAGGGAGAAGTAGTGAAAGGAGGAGGAGGAGAGGTGGAAGAGGAAAGGGAACAGGAAGAAGGAGAAGGGAAGAAGCAGAAGGAGAAGCAGAAGGAGAAAGAGAAGGAGAAGGGGCAGTGGAAGAAGAAGGAGAAGGGCAAGGAAAAGGGCAAGGAGAAGGAGAAGGGGAAAAGGAAAGAGAAGGAGAGGGAGGAAGAGGAGGAGAAGGGGAAGGAGGAGGAGGAGAAGGGGAAGAGGAAGGGGAAGGAAGGTAAGAGGAAAAGAGAAAGAAGAAAGGAAAGAAGAGGAGGAAGGAGAAAAAGGAAGAAAGGAAAGGAAGAAAAAAAAGAACAACTTTGATGTTTCTGCAAGGTATCTGAAACATGGCCAGAGCCAAGCAGAGATTTTAGACACCTTTAAACAACTTCTTCTGTCCCTTCTTTCACCCCTTTTCAGACACAAAATCATGACATTAGAATAAACCTGAGTCAACATTGGTAAGTACTTCACTAATGAACAGATCATGCAGCAGTATCCACTAAGAACTAAAGACTTTTGCTTGCTTCCTTGGCTTGATTGCATCTCAAGTTCTGCAACTTTCTTTTTGTCATATGTGTCTCCATTATTCTCTAAAAGCTTGTTTTGCTTTTTTTTTTCTGTCTGCCTTGAAAATGAAAATAGAACAATTTTGAGCATAGCTAAAAAAAACACCTCCAGTCTGGTTTAAAACAAATCAGTAAATCAATACTGTCTATTCCTTTACCATTCTAATAAGCTATAATACCACATTCTATTTGTACAAGTTTTTCTATTGCCATATCCTGTTTTTTAATAAACCTCAAGCTCCTGGTATTTTGCTGACAGAATCACCTCATATTTGTTCATTAGTCAGTCTACTTCTTTCTGGTTTTTGTTTTTTGGATTTTTTTAAGGCTGAAATATACAAAGTGGGAAACAATGACTGAATTAAACTAGACATACAGTGGAAGCTGCTGGTAGCTGATTGTTTTTTCAGTTAAATAAATAAACGAATTTTCTGAGTCTACTTTCCTTGCACTGTTCCAAAGTAATTAATTTATCCTCTACACACTACTTAATACCTCAATTTATTATCATTAATATTATTTGTATGTATAAAAATACACAGATCCTTCTTAAAAATCATTTAATTAGGTGCATTACCCCAAGAAAACCTTAACTATTCATACCAGTTCAAAATGGCTGTGAATTGCCATCATTCTGATTTCTGCAAAATGGCAAATCAGGAAAAATCTAGTCTTAACCATAATTTACTGCAAAATAGTGTTTGAGGTTTTATTAACAGATCTGGCTGCCTGATATTTTGTATTACAAGTATTTTTTAAAGTTGGTTAGGGTGCTTGGGCTTTAATGCTTTCATTTATTATTTTTACTGTTGTTGTTTTTTCTTAATGTTGGAATAGAAACAATTCAGTCACTTCCTAGAATTTATGTTCTTGTTAGAAGACCTTATAAGCAACTAATCAAAAAACTGTAATGATTGAAGAATGGACTTATACATGGACTGGGGTGACATGACTGGAGAGGTGACTTTTTACTATCTTCCTGGCAATTACCATTGTTGACCAAATTCAAAATCTGACCTTTTGTATTGTTTGTTTGTTTGTTTGTAAAGCAGCTGAAATATATTTATTTGAGATTGTCAGATTTTTTTTCCAGCCCTTTACATGGTCTTTCCTCTCACATCTTCTGATCAAACTGTAGAGGCACACTCCTACTGCTTAAAAAAGACCAACCTAACAAAAAAAAAAAAAACCACACAAAAAAAGCAGACCCAGGGGGCATGGTGGAGTAATGGATCTTGTTCATTCATTCTCCTTAATTATTTGCATGCTCCCCGGTGTGGTTTTGGTTCACACCGACACAGCCCTCACAATTTTTTCAAGTACTTTCACCTGAAAATAACAAAGACTATGCAAGTGCCACTTGGATACCAGAGGGGACTTAGGTGCTATCCACAGCCAGCCACTATGTATTGATAATGTAGCCAGTCTTGGCTACTTGCCCTCAGGGCCAGCCTGCAGTGCCTGGCCCTCTTTTATCTCTAGTATGGGCATAGCCTGGGCAACTCTGTCATGGAAACTTCACTGCTGCTCTTTTTCTAGCCGAAGGTCATTTTGACAGCAGGCTAACCATCTTCCCACTACTAACCAAGCTGCACAGTGTGGGCAGAAAGGAGTAAAGGATGAACTCAAATACAAGGGGCCAAGAAGCAGATATTTGGTGACAGCGTTAAAATAGGAGCAAAAGGAACAGAAGGGCAGCAGGAGCCAAAGAGAACAGTGAATCACAAAGGAGGTCTGTGTGAGCTGTTCCTTGACCAGGGAAATTACTATAAAGTGCTAAATACACTGAAAATTTGAACCGTACGCATATCAAGTGGGATCATCCAGAATTAATGGACAATTGAAAATTCTAGCATTAATCCTTTTGTATCTCAGATGGGGATAATAGTATCATCATTCCTCAAAGCAATATTGGAAATGAAAAGTAATGCTTATGAGTTACTCAGATATCACAGTGATGTGTACCACAAAAATACCCCAGAGGAAGTTCATAATTCTGAAATCCACGCAGGGTTGGAATGGTGCGCTGTAAATAAGAGCTGGCTGACGTACTGAATGACGAAGGTAAAAAATAATTGGCTAGCTACCTATTTAGTGCACATACTCTATTCTTTGTCCTGAATGATGGAGGTGTCTCTAGGAAAAAAGAAAAATCAGATGGTTGTACAATTACAGTCCATGTCATATAGCATGTGACAGGCAGCTCAGAATAAGGTTGTATAGGAAATTTTAATTGGTATTGGTGGGCTTTTGAGTATTTGCCTTCATAGTTTTATTAGAGGTCTGTTTGCAGCTCCTTTCTCCCATTTTTCTCCCTTTTTCCCTATACAGTAACATAAGAAGTTTGCATTCTCATTTTTATATATATATTTATATATGAGATGTGGCTGTTCACCTGAATAAATCTGTGACAGGACATGACTGGCATTAGCTGATCACATTGCTATACAATATCCACTCCTGTGGAGCAGAGGGCATAAATCTTTTTTAGTTCACCTGACATGAGGTGCTCGGGAACTGAGGACGAGCAGTTTCTACCACCCTGAGTGGAAGGGATACATGGGGACTATGTAGACCTAATAATAATGTAGCCTGCAGATTTTGCAGTGATGAAGAGAAAGAATGACTCTTTTGTATGTGTTATTCAAGGAAGAAGCTTACTTATTTTGGGTTCAACTCCAGTGAGTGAGGTTTGTGCTAAACAGTGTCATTACTATCAGTGTGCCTATTTGCATGGTTAATTCCTTCTCTTTGGGCATATAAGTCACAAAATAAGGAGCTTGGTTCAAATGGTATCTGCAACAGTATGCAGGAATAAAAAGAAATACAAATTCATTTGTAAGCCCCTGAGAGCAAAGTCTCTACTTTTTATGTTTGCTCAGCATCAAACACAATAGAGCGGCAATCCTTGTTGTGCTCTTGGGAACAATGTCAACACTTTTGCTGTAAGAGTGTTGGCATTTGATTAAATTCCCAGCTTTTGTTGCAGTTGCTGTTCAAATTATAAAAATGACCAAAACTCAGAATAGAGAGGAAGAGAGAATATTGCTCTCTTACACATGTTTTCCAAGCTCAGATGAGTCACAGTCTTTTAAGTTGTCTTTATTTCCATGGGACAATGAATTCCACAGCTTCATAATTACTCTGAGATTTGTGAGTTCTGAGTTTTAGCGCTTTGTATTGCCTTTATACTCCACTTACCATTTAGAGAAATAGTGAAGCACTGATTAACCATTTATCCCAGGCATTTGTGAAAACCACGTCAAAAGTGATGGTACCTCGTAGTGCAGACAGACAACAGGTTATAATGCAAAAAGCTGATTACGATTTTTCAGGAATCATCGCGTCATATCGCTGTGTTGAACAGTGAGTGAAAACGATGTGTTTGGGGATTTGCAGCGCAGAAAGAGGGGGAGGGTGTAGCAGGCTGCTTCTCCATGAAAGAAGTGCTTTGTCCAGCATGCTAAAATGAGCTGCTTGTTGGTGTGCAGAGCTGGTGCAGGTCCAGAGTTTCCAGACCTCACATTTTCTTAGCTGTCCTTTGTCTCAGACACTGAACAGTATTTCTAACTGGTGTAAAGATTTCTGGCATTCTTCTCGTGTCAAAAAAAACAATAAGGAAAACAATAATATAAAGTAAGAGTAGCATTTTGTAAGTCATTTACACAGAGCAGAATGAGTCTCTTCATCTCATCGATTAGAGATGCTAGACCAGAATCAGCACACTTTGTCCTGATCTTAAAGGAGTCTTCTTAGATTTAAATTAAAATTTACAGATAATACTCCTTCTCAGTTCCTCATACTTTGTTCTTTACAAGTTAGAAACACATACACCACTTAGATAAACATTTATTTTTGCACCTGTTTGAAATTCTGTGGTTTTTCTTTTTTCTGTTCTTTGGGAGGGGGGGTTCAGAAGCACTTCAAATTCCAATAAGTTTCTGAAGTCTTTTTAAAAATACATTACTGGAAAAATAGTTTTCATAAGCGTTCCTATTAACAAAAAAAGTCATTCATGAATACAGCTGGAGGGAGAATACATTTTAAATCCAAATGAAACGTTGAAGATAGAAAAAACTAATGCCTCAATTCAGGAAAAAAATGAAGTGGTTGTGAGAGGTCAAAATTGGCTTTTGTCATTTGAAACATTCTGGTTCTGTAACTACTATCTCCCTCCCCTTTTTTTAAAAAAATATAATTTTTAACTGAGAAATTAATCAGAGCTGACCTTTCCTTATTGAAAGCATTGGCTTTTACAGAGAAGTATTTTCTTATTATTGTTATTAACACGTTTTACAGCAAGGCCCTTTTCTGTCATTTCTGGAAAACTCCATCCAAGTACTCTTAAATATGATGTGCAAAATGAAAGTCCTGAAAAATCATCAAGCAGATATGTACTTCTGTAGATCTTAATGAAAAAGTGAGCAATTTGACCTTCCTTCTCTCCTATTCCTGTAAGTTTCGATTGCCCCCTTAACAAGAAAAAAACAATGTTTTGAACTTTCAAAAGAAGAGTGAAGAAGAGATAATAAAAGCCACAGACTGACCCCATAAAGAATCTCTGGAAATACATTACATGAGAGGACAACTGTAAAAATCCAAAATTTTCCCACAATTAGTTCAGACATTGAAAATAAAACACAATACATAATGACTGTATTTCTGAGAGTCAGTATTGGCCTAACTCCTCTTTCATTTGAACCGGTGGAGGTTTCATGGAAAGTGATTAGATCAATACATAGTTCTCAGTACAATTTTTATGTAACCAGGACTATTAACCACACTTAGATGTGCTTGTAACCTTCTTAAATGTACTAAACACACGTTTTTACATAACATGAAATTTATTGCATGTTTCTTTGGTTTACCATTCATTCTTCATGCTGAAGATACCAAAAATGTTTTGTTTTTGTTAATCCATCAAACATTTCTCAAAACGTACATTACCATATCAGAATGCACCAAATGGCATCTGAAATCAAGTTTAAAAACTCCAGCATATAAATATAACCTCATTCATTTAAACATGAATAGAAAAAGGTCTCTTAAAGCAAATATTTTATTTTAAATGTCATTGCATTGTGACAGATGATTTATGGTCATACTCAGGACAAATTGTGTCTAGGTGAGTTCAAACACTGAAGCATGTATAATTTCATTCCATAATTTGAGAAGTCAGAAAATGTTGCACTTCAGCAACATATAATTTTTACTTCCTCTTTAAAGTCATAAAGGGATATTTTGCTTAATATCCTCATATGAATAATAATTCATACCTGAGAAAAAATAAAGAGACAACGTCCAATTTTCTACTAATTTGAAGTATTAGGACATTTCTTACTGATGAAACCTAAGTTATTGTACTACCAACAGTCAATATTTTTTTTCTTTCATTTTAATCTTCTTCTTCCAAATGATCCATAAATGTGAAATGAAACAAAATAAAAGTGGAATGTGGCTAGTGTATCAAGACCAATCTGGCATTTCAAGAGGATTAACAAGAGTAGCAACTCAATCTTTAAAATGCTCATTGTTTTATTTTGTTTCAAAACTACAGAAGAAGCCAGGGTTTCAGTACATTTTTTTCTTTGACTCTTACTAGCATTGAGACCTATAAAATCTCCTGCAGCATATATTCTGGTTCTGGTCATCTGGATAAACAGCTACTTTCCAATCATATTAGAGCTGAAAAATCAATAGTATTGTATAGATACATACTTACAATAAGGAAAAACACATTGATATGATCTATTGATATTCTGCCTAGATTAAGTTACAAGTCTAAAACTGTTTGCTAGTGTTTGATCTGTGTAGCGGTGTCTCAGTCCAATATCGGGGGGTTTCGTTATGATCCCAAGGAGGAGATTAAGACACTAAAACCGGTCAAATATCGTACAACCGTTTAACTTTATTTTCCACGGAGCGGGGAAAGGCAAAGGGGAGGTGAAGGGAAGAGGGGAACAAGGGTAAGGGGAAAAGATAGAGAAAGCTGGAAAAGGAGAGAAGAAGCTAGCTACCACCACTCCGAGTCTGATGATGTTCTGCTGACTCCGTTCGAATTACAGCTCAGGCTGGGTGCCTCCGAAGAGGGACCCCGAACAAAGAAATCCCTGGGCAATTATACTTTCCAATCTAAGCTCTCCACCCTTCACACAGTAGTTTGGACCAATAGTAATATTTAGGTCTGGGGTCTCCTGCTCCTTATTGGGTCTCATCACTGTCCCTAGGTAGGCTGTTTACTGTTACGGTTTCTGCTGACAGATGTGTCTTCATTCTTTGGGTCCTGCCCTTATCTCTCAAGGCCCTGACAAAGAAGTGTTGTTCCAGCAATTAGCACTGCCCCAGCAGCGACAGTAGGTGTTATCTCTCAAGGTCCAGACAAAGGGAATATAATCCAGACCCTGAGATAGTCCAGACCCCTCCTAATCAATGCTGTTTCAGTGGCGAGAGGAGGCCCTGCTCCCCAGGGTCCCGGCGCCCAAGCAGGCCTCACTTCAAAGACTTGACATCCTCCCTCCCAGAGTGCAAAGCACAGGCATGCAAACTGCTTGCAACTCCCTTATCATTCCAGTTTGAACCAGCTCTCAGGCCCCTTTTCTCACTGAACTAGGTAAAAGTTCATTATTTTATCTAAGTGAGGCCTAAGGCTTCAACAAATTTAGCTACTCATGCTAAGCAAGTTTCATAGAAGTTGTGCTAAGTGGCAATAATTTATAGTCCAGGTCCCAAAGTCTCTGCCCGATCGTGATGTGGTTCAGCGCAGGCTCGGTGTGTCCTGGGTGGTTGCAGGGAGACCATTTCGGGGGTTGCAGCAGCTCAGTCCTGTTTCTGCTGGGGACAGATGGCTTGTTCAGGGATATGGTTTGCTTGCACCTTATGTGCCAAGAAATGTTTAAGGCAAAAGTTCACTCATCTGTCCGCCACAAGCGGATAACCTGAGCATTTAGATTTGACACCGCTATTAATGACACTGTAGATACACTGGTACAGAATAAGCATTAAGCGGTAGCTACAGAAAATAGCAATTTAAAACAAGAAAGCAAAGAAATTCTTCCTTGATACCAAAACATCTTGTGATCTGTGAACAGTAACACAGACATAAAGGATATAGCCAGCATCCAGAGCTCTGCTGCTGCCTGCAGCAAAATAAAGATGAATCAAACCCACCTATGCAGCTAACGCAGTACAAGGCCCTATACTTTCCCTTTGCAAAATTATAAACCAAATGCAGCCTTTGACAAGAAGGTAAACAAAAATAATCTTTAGAAAATCCAGATATTTTTGAATTATGTTGTTTTTGAAGAAGATTTTTGAGCACCACATTAGGAAAAAATGATTTGCTGATGCCTAAGGTTTTCTTGCTTAAGAATTGTTGTTTTCTGGGTTTTCTGATTGTTTTTGTTTTTGACATATCTTACTGAAGTTCCAAGGGTTAATACACTTCTGGCACTCTGCTAGATTGTTATATTTCATTAGTAAGAATTTTTTCTAACATTTAAGGCTTTGAAATAGGTTAATATTTTCAAGATTTGTTTCAATTTAAAACATCCGTTTCCAAGAAATACAGCTCTAACGCACGCTGAGTAACACCTTGGCTAACTTTCACAATATTCCACTTTGCACAGACCTTAGTAAGCAGTGGTGCAGTGTACAGGGCTATGTGATAAGTAGGATACACTGGCTAAGTTGCTGTTGTTGCTGTTTTTCTCATAAGTGATGCAGGATTAGCCAATGGATCCACAGTAAAATGTACTATGTGGTATTTGGTTGCTAGTATATACCACAGAATATCTGATCGTTTTTTGAAAAAATGGGGCTGCTAATCTGAGTTCTCTCAATGGAGCATCTGATGATGGTCTGGTTTTCTGCACCATGAAAAAAATATGAAGAATTATTTAATAACAAAGATAATAAGTACTAGAAATACTGAGGTCACGGGAGAAATTTTAATGTTAAGCTTTTTTTTATATAATATAAGCAATCACAGAATAAAAAGTTGAAACTTTTTTTTCTTTGGTGAGTTGTGGTATGCCTGTTTACATGTATATATATGTTTATTTAGAAGAATTGCATATTTTGACTAAAGATAATTCAAACCTTAGTCATTATCTCTTTTCTCTTTCGGGTGTCTTTTAACTTTTACAAGATCTCTGGGACCTGAAGGACTTTTGAAATCCAAAAAAATGAAACTTGAGTTGTTACTTGAAGGAGTTATTTAACTGCAATTATAATTAGTGATTGAGTCAGAACTGTATGTGGTTCAGCTAATTGCTGAAAACTACTTGGGTCCTAGGGGATATGAATTTCTCTACCTTAGACTTATTAGAAAAGCACTCACTTTTAAAGAAGGAGGTGAAAACAGAGACTGTCAAACCATCAGGCATTTCAGGCTAATGAAACATCGAGGTGGTTATGAATAAAACAGGAGCCTTTGCAGAGGATTAAAATTACGGTGTATACAGTCTCCATGCTTATGCTGTAAGGTTATATTCATCCTTCAGCAAAAGCTAAAAAGAGAAAAAATTAAGACTAGATTTGTGATTAGAAGCCCTATTTTTCTAAGAGAAAAAGGATCAGGTGGTTAGGGGAAAATACAGGGAAAGAATAAATTTGTTTTTACTTCAGTGACCTCAGTAAAGATGCATCAGGAACTGATTTATATTCAGAAACAAAATAAAAAGATATGTTTATAAGTTTAATTATAATATTGCCTTTTCTCAGCACTCTCCATTCATCTATATACAGAGGGGATGGGTATCTCTAGAAATAGATATTCCACTGCAAACATTTCTGCAGGGAAGCATTTTTAAGATACTGAAAACACTTCTACAGTTTTCCAGTGACCAAAACTTGTTATAGAAGGTAGTCTGAGTAACCTCTTGAAGAAACTCTACTGGCTAACTCTAGTCAATAAAACAGCACAGAAAAATAGAGGTAGAAGACATTTATCAGGCAGACATGTTGCTTTGGGGCTTTTCGGACACAGAGTTAAGAAGCTAGATACCTTGATCTTCCCTTGGTAGACCTAAGAGACGTGTAGATTTCAGGATAAACTGTCAGTTGCAGCTTCCAGTGTTTCCATAATGCCTGTGCAAATATTTCTGTGATGAAGATGAACACAGCCTGAAATAGCTAAATATGACATGTAATGAGGGGAAAATATCTGAAACAAATGCACAGTTTAGGAAATTCTGAGAGCAGAATCGTGAATACAATATGGGCTAGGAAATGAATGATAATAAAAGAATTGACTTTATAAAGATACTAAGTTTTGTGTAATAGAATATTTCAGTATTATCTAGTTTAATCACTAAAGATCAGAACTTATATACAGACACCATGCGTAACTGGGTTCATTTTATAGGTCACTGACCCTGGAGTCAGTGAGAGAGGAATCTGTTCGTTTATGGTGAAGATACGACCTCAATATCCTCGTTAAGGCCAATACTGTAGGTATGATGAAATCTGTTGGTTTGTCACCAACAATTACACCAGATTGCCTGTAGAAAAGTTTGTGTTTAGGAAAGGAAGCAGGAAGTAATTCCATTCTTGTTGCAGTAACTACATACTTTACTCCTTACAATGGAGCATACTGCTAGTTGGGTCAGGGGAATGTAAATGATGATGAGCAGGAAAAAAGAAAAAAGGAGGCATGTATGTGTAAACAGAATGATGCCAGAAGCATTGGATTAGATTAAATCTCTTCAACTCTTTCTCTTTGTCCCCTATCTCCAATTAAGGGGAAAGTCTCATTTACTGCGGAGCTGCTCTCTCGGCATTTTCCTCCACTGGTCCTTGTCAATATCTCGCTGAGAAGTGGAATGAAACTAATGAGAAGCTGTGGAGCCTCAGAAAGCAAGGATCTCTCTTGGAAATTAGATAGTGATTATTGTTAAAAAATTCAGAAAACTTGGTTTAAGAAAATTCAGTAAGGATGAAAGACTGAATACTACAAAGGCAAGGGTTAGGGTATGGGTTATTTGCTCTTTGGCCTGTTTCTTTTGCTGCTGTTGCCAATTATTTGAACTCTCTAATTGTGGCATACTGTCACATTTATCTTTTACACTGCAATACTTTTTTTTCATATTCATACATTTTAGAACACGTCCATTCCTAAATCAGAATGGAGGGGGGGGGAAAAAGAGAATTTCACAGTGGTTTGTGAAAAAATAAAACAAACAAAACCCCCCAAAACACATACGTTTATTTTCATTTAGTAATACTTGAACTGTTTAGACTAACTGCTGAGTAAAACAGTAGATATGCTGGAATCATTCAGTAGGGGTGTGACAGCTGTTTAAAACCATGGTAAAGAAGGGAAAGAGTTACAAGATGGACAATGGAAAGGATGACCCAGCATTAGCTGCCCTTTGAAACTTGACTTTCAGTCTGCTTAATGGATAGTACCTTCACGGACATGCTTATAAACTTGCCTGTTCAAAGGTCACAAATGATATATGGGATCCTTGCTGAGTGTCCTAGCAGCTTAACAGTTTTAGCAAGATTACCTTTACTTTCCAGCTAAGAAAGATTCTTCTTCGCATCCACAATGAAAACCCTAATTAATCTATCACTAATTTAATTACAATTTTATCACGATGACATGTCATACTAAGATAATCTGGTTGGAATATTAGATTTAATTACATCTCTACGATCTGAAACTTTACTTAGTCACACAAAAGTATTTTTACATCTGTAACACAGTGGAATTAAAATAGAGGAAGACACATTTTCAAAGGAGAAAAGGTAGGAAATAGCTAATGTGAACAGAACTAGTATGTGCTGTTTGATGGACAATCTACTCTACTCCAGCCTGAATCCCATTACAATAACTGTAGTGCTATTTATACAAGATTTTTATGAGTTCAGCATCCTGATCCCCAGGTTTCCTTTTCCCTCCCCCTTCTCCCTCACACATTGTGTTCTTGCCCCCTTAGCACTGCAGATTTTCTCAAAAGAACAGCTCTGACTAAGGCATCAAAATTTAGTGGTCAGATTTACAGAAGTCCTCAATACGCAGTAACTCACTTTGAAAAACTTGGCCCTTCCAGTTAAGTGCTTCACCTGAAGCTCCTGAGCGCACAACTCTTTGGAAAATTTGGCTCGTTGGTTCTAGAGATCAGCTTCTCAGGTTGAAAGCAGTTGTTTCTGAAAATGGGTTACAGTTCATCTATATTTGTCTGCTTTCTGCTTCAGCAACAGACAAAGTGTTGATAACATGGCATTATATTTAATATTCCATTTTCATGCTGTGAACAATGAGATATATGACATCAGACTAAAGAAAACTCCAAATTCTAAAAGTTGTAATACATCATTGAAATCTAATACTTTCCAGCACAAGGGTTGAACATATATAATAATTTACATAGACAAAAGACTGGACTTTTGCCAAAAACATACATAAAAATATTTTAAAATATACACATACATACGTGTATATATATATATATATATATGCATACATATGTAAAATGTTGAAAGTCTTTTTAATTAAATAACCAGACAGCTAACAAATAAATCTTTTACTATGAAATAATTCACTATGGACCACGAAAAGAAAACACACATATTCATAACTATTTTCCAGCCAGAAATGTCAATAATTGGCTGGGCTGAATAGTTTTGTAAAATAAAAATATTCATTTATCTATTTCAAAGTTATAATTTATATAGGTCATGCCAATAATCCTGCCCATACCATACTGCTAAAATGCAAAGACAAAAATCAGTGTTAGAATTATGGGGAAAAAATCATGGTGTACTGAAATGTGGCACCATATGATGTGTGGGTGGGTCTATACAGCTGACTAAGAGATACAGAAAAGAGAAATCATCAATTTACCCTGTTAAAATGAGAAAAATATATTTATCATAGTCTCATTCTTTAGTACAGAGTAATTTATTGATTTAGAAGTATTCCACTTTTTTATTAAATCTTTTTTCTTTTTTATAAAATCTTATACCTTATACCTTTTGTATAACTGCTGAAATCAGAGAGTCCACATTCTTGTGATCTTCTGCTTAATTTTCGATGATTCACAATATGATTTTTCAAGACAGTTTCATACTTTACCCTCTATCAATAGAGAGTTTTGAGAAAACCTTACATCTCTAAGTAAGTATGTGAAGGTATAAAAATGGTAAAATATGCAAGGACTTCATTCTCCTATAACAGATTTGCTCATGTTCATCACCCACTTTTCTGTGCACTAACTACCTGCCTAGAGTCATCAAAAATATTCCGCGGTTTTGAATTAGACCATAAGAGAAGAAATTAACTCTGTAGTATGGAATAAAGAAGAATCTTGCCTGGTACCAAAGTCTGTGTGAGGTCTGGTTAGCAAAAGTATTTAAAGGTGTACACATTCTTCTGGTTAATTTGTACACGGTACCTCCAATCTTCGTAATGAAGTCCAGAGTTCAGACTCAGAAATAAGAAGGCAATTGCCATCATTTTACCGTAAAAAGTGAATAGTTGGCTTCATATAATAAGGTACAAGATTTGCCTCAGGACAATCTGTACTTACTGTTCTAATGCTACCATTCTTAGAGCCTGAGGAAAAGAAATATCTCTTTTTTCTTTCATTATGTCTGAAGCTTTGAATACAAGGAAAGAGCAGAGTTTTCTTCTTCTGGACTTTGATGAGGGAAATAAATTTCAACACCTCACAGAAGGAATTACTGGCACAGATATTAACCAAGTAGCACTAGCATAGCTTGTGTTGGGCTTTCATTCCCAAACAATTGCAAACGTGGGGTAATCGATTGTGTTCCTTTATTTCTATTCGATCTCCAATACAAAAAAAATGCAACTGCTGCATTTTTCTTTTCTAGTAAGTCATCTCAGTAATTCTTAGATTTTTTCTTTTTCCACTGTAATACCCCTGGACTGTAAAACCATACCAAAGCTCTTCTTTGGTTTGTATTGAATGCTCCATCATTGCATTAATAAGAACATCCCTAGTGCTTTCCAGATCATTTCCATGCTTCTGTTCACCCTTCCTTACCAGACATCCCTGTTTGTAGTATCATCTTAATTTTTCCCTAAATTTTCTTCTCTTGTAATGGAAGCATGCAACTGAAGAGATCTTAAAATTTGTTTTGGTCATTTGTGAGTTTAGTAAAGAAACATTACACCAAATTTTAAAAGCACATAATGTCCAGATGCCTAAATCCAAGAATAAATCTAACGCCAGAAATGTTTATTTTAAGTCACTCGGGATGGAATTCATCCTATCTAATTTTACGCTTTAAATATCTTTGCTTGGTCAGATGACTCCCACTACCCTTATTGCTGCCTCTTCAGTTCCCACATGGTATAAAATAATCCTGAATTGACCTGCAGTTCTTCACTCCTGTTGCGGCATCATAGTCAGACTTCCCATTTCCAATAGTAAATGTATTTCTTCAGTAAATGTTACACACATGCCATCAAGAAAGCCTTTTTATTGTAAGTTTGTTCTTCTGAAGAAGGTGCTCTTGAAAGACAGTCATATCTTGAAAGACTGTTCATATCTTAAAGACGCCGTATTAAGATAATCTAGTTTCTGCATGAAGCTGTAAATACACGATGCATACATGAAAGGCCAAAATAAACTTTTCCTTTAGATTTACCTAAATCTCACCTTCCAGCTTTTTCTCTGTGTCCTATAATATCTTCCTCTGCTTCAAAAAATATAAATCTCACTGTTTCTTTTCCTCATTTATATTTTTCATTCACTAGCCTTACCTGGTTTCTTACTTCATATTTGTTTCTTCTTGAGGAGATTAGTCCCTGCTTGAATTTCCTCTTTTTGACTGTTCCATTTATTTTTAGCTGTTTCTTCAGTCTGAACAGTTTGATATTTCACTATATCAAAACTTTATAATTCTGGATGCCCCTATTTAGGTCACCTAAAGAGAATAAACTCACAATTTTCATATTGTTGTATAGAATTTCTGAAGTATATTATTATAGTCTCATGTTACTCTCTATCCAGAGCAATAATGTCCTTATAAAAAGGTGAGTGGAAAGAACTAAACCTATTATTCTAACTAAGTGCTAAATATAATCAGCACCTAGTATATGAGTAATAATTCTTTTAGTTTGTGTTACATAGTTCTGCTTATTCATCCTATGATCCTGTTTACCTTTTTAACTACAGCTATAAACTGGATTAATGGTTTCAATAATTTTTCTGCGATAACTCTTAAATGCATTTCCTGGAATGGTATGCTGAATGACTATTTCATCCAATATAGAGAATTTTTTTTTTAATTATTATTATTTCTTGGCCCTGGACTTAATCTCTCTTTATTAGTCTCTGCAGCATCTATTGGTGTGATTTCCCCCAAATCCCAAATCCTGATTATGAGACTGTTATTCTTCCTCTTGGTATATATTTTTTTATAATCAGCGTAAGTCTCTAACATGTTACTTTGTACCTTTCAAACTCAGAGAAACTATCTAGTTACATGAGTGAATCTGAAAGGTTCTTCAGTTGAAAAGAGAAGACTGAGCTTCTGCATAACAACTCACAATCTCTGACAAAATTCTTTGGTTAAATAAATTTGGAAAGAGAAAGAAGCAGAAAAAATATAAAAATATAGACCTTTGTTGGTTAAGAAAAATTTTCTTAACTTGCTTATTAAAAATACACACATGCGCACACATGGCCATACAAATGCATGCAGCATGCATGTAGTGAAGAAAATAACTATAATACAAAAAAAAGGATTAAGTAATTAGGCTATATTAATTAATAATCTTCCCAGACAGCAAATACTCTTTTGTAAAATAATTCACACTTTCCTTGGGCCAGAGTATATTTTCTTGCTTCCTTATATATTGTTGTCTGGATATCCCATATCCCTGGCTAAGGTTCCAATTATTTAAAGGGAGTGAGGAAACGAGGGGAGGAAGTGAAGGAGGAAGGAAGGAAGAGAAGGAGGGAGGAAGGGGGCAGGGAGGGAGGGAGGAGAAGTGATATCTGATCCTTTTAATTCCGTTTCCTCTCAAACACCTGGGGATGATTTCGAGAATCAGAGATTTTGGTATTACCCTGACCCTGACATTGTGTGTACACCTGGCTGCCTGTGTGATCCATCTCTCTGATGGTCATGATTTTCCAGTCTCCCTTTCTCATCACCAGGAAAGCCCCTCGACAAACTCAGAGTAAATAAACCTCTTCCACCCAACTCTGCACAGCAAATCAATCACTCACTGAGGCCATATTTCCAAGTAATGGCCAGCTATGTCAGAGGATTCCTTTTTTTCTTTAAGCATGTATCTTCCACGCTCACTACTTTAAATGTCATGATTTAAGTAACTAGAACCAAACTGCTCCTCAGTCAACAAAAAATGGAGAAGAGTTAACAAATGGTGATCAGTATTTTGTGTGAGATCCAGGAAACTTCCACTGGGGAGTAAATGCTAACATCTCTTAAAAGGACTGAAAGAGTCCATTGTATGTAGAATATATGGTCAAGTGAGCAGACTGTACAGTATTTTTCCGGGTAAAAAATTTATGCTCTGTCACCTGAGAGGTGTTGTTCAACTTCACATTTATTTCACAAGGGGAAAACACAATTTGAAGAAAGAAAATAGTACTGAAATGGTAGCTTTCTCTTTGCTTCTCATGTAAACCTGTCACTTCAAGTTTATTTGTGGGGTTATTCCAGCAATTCCTCTTTCACTCATGCTAGAATTCTAACTTTTTCCTAGTTTAGCGTCATTGTAAAAACATTTGCCGATTTATTTCTAACAGCCCAGAGCTCCCTAGCAATATGCAGAAATTACCTTTTATTTAGTTAGTTTGTTAGGTATTTTAATGTCCTCAACATCTCTCTGAAACATCTATGCAGTGCCAGCCAAAACATTTTTATCATCTTTTTTCTCAGGCCTCAACGTTATCCTGCAACTATCTTGTTACCCAGTTTGCCTGCTGCGTTTCTTCGCTCACTTTTGTAAAAACTGTAGTCAGGGTTTTTTAACATCCCAGACTTTTTTCTAGTTCACCTGTGTTTCTACCTTTCCAATAATGTCAGACAGTGCTTACAAAGCACTTGAGAAAAATATATAGTGTCAGTACGCCAATCTTATTATGTAAACTATTTTTTCAGCTTTTGTGCCTCATGTATCTAACCATTTCCTACTTCACCCAGCTTCACCTTATTTTTCCTGGTCTTTGGCAATGGTAGTCTGTATAAATATGGTACATAGCCCTGGGACTGCCATAAAGAAATTTTTAACATTAGAGGATAAAATGAAGCAAGCACTGCACTTGCAATTTTTGTATTCAGTATTACAAACCTTTTTCTCAGAGAATAACATGGTAAACATGTTTTGCAAGAGATCATGGAAAGACTCTTTTTCTGTATGTATGCAACAAAGCTCCTAAAACAGAATATAGCCATCCTAATTTAGAAACTACAGACAGTGGTACAATACAGTGACATTTCTTCCCAGAAAAAGAAAGCAATGTTACATCAGGAAATGTGTTAGAAAAAGTGAAAGGAGGAGGGGAAGTGAAGTTCATCATGACATATCCCCAGAAATACAGATCTTGACAGTTTTTATAGACATGTGCATGTGAAGCAAAAGTAAAATACATAAGCATGTATTACTTGGTTCATGGATTCACTATCTGTTTTAGCTTTTGCTGACATGACTTAGGAAAGATCAGTGTTCTTTTTTACACCATATAAAAGACAGATAGATATAGATATAGATATAGATGATAGATATAGATATAGATAGAGATGATATAGATATAGATTAGATATAGATGAGCTGGGTAATAATTGTTTTATTTCAAACCCCACTCTATAGTAATGGCATACTGTTTAATGATTACCAATGTATTGCATATATTTTATCCATTTCACAAAGAAGAGACTGTGCATGTATGTATGTACATGAATCTCTGTATGACAGAGAAAGAGTAAAATGCAGAAAGAGAAAATTGTTTTTGTAATTACTTTGGGGGGGGGGGGGGAAATCTTCCAACTACCCATTTTGAACTAACCTTTATCTAGACCTTGGGTTTCTCTAAGCTAGCATAATTGACTGCAGTGGCCAGAAGACCATCAGCCTCTGATTTAAGGTTAACTGCAAAAAACATTTTGAGTCTCCTGTCTTCCTAACTATGAACCACAACAGTGCTTGAGACCCTGGAGAGCATCACAGAGAAACAGGCAAAGCTCTGCAGCTCTTCAATTTCCATTTAATGATTTTGAAACAAGGATTTCTGCTCAGTGTCCATCTCCTGTTGTATCTCCTTATTGGTACAAAAAGAAGAGGATCTAAAAGGAATCAACTCCTAGATTTTCTACACTATCCAAAAATACGTAATTTGACCTATATAACGGTGACTTGTATTAAGTGAAGTAGTGTATCAATGGGTATTCAGTGCAGCTCTGCCAAATGAAGATCTTTGTAATGGAATATTATAGCCCATAGTTAGTAAATTGTTTGAACAGGGCATCCCATTTAGTCAGATTCTGTTTCCTAACAACTTGCTAAAAAGTGCTGCATTCCAAGGCTGAATAAAACATTTTATTCATGCCTTTCAACATGTTATTTTGCTTTTGCAACTGAAACATTAGTCTTTCTACTATATCATAAAAAGCTGGTTCCAGACCGAAAAAGATTATGTGATTACAGGAAAAAAAAATTACACTGATATGCTAGCTCAGTCAGTAGTCTTTAGCATTTTTCTTGTTTCTGTAAAAAATAAATTTCTGGTAAAGTAACACTGTATACTAACCTGAAACAGGGATGTTTAAAAGGGGTAAGTCAATCATCTCTTCCATACATTTATGATTTACCATGAATGATTCCCAAATTTCACTGAATATTTTCAAATTAACTATTCTCCATTGACATGTCCTACTATATATTTTGTTTCATAATCTTGCAAATTAAATGAATAGATTTAAATGCTATATTGAAGCAATCCCAAGAGCCTTAAAACATTAGATACTGTTTTTTAAGCCTGTTTATGACATCTATGAGGCACACGCTAAAAATACTGATTGCTGAAGCTTTCTCCATTCAAAGTTCCTTTGCATTTATTGAACTTTGCTTATTTTGCATCTAATATTGGAACTCAGAAGAGAGTGCCTCTATTTTAGGAATTTAATTTCGTCGAAGTTTGTCTCTTCGGCACACAAGACCTTTCTTGAATGATGTATCTTCTACAGGGTAGGCTCTGTCAAATATGTGGCTATGGCTGAATACACTTCAGTAATTTATTTCCTGAGTTTTTTGTGCTAATGTAATGAGCTACATCATAGCTGAAATTCAAGATGTAGAAGCTGCCTTCTTATCAGCATAAAGCTTATCTGTGTTGAAGAGTAAACCCTTTCTAAAGATAAATATATACTTGTAAATCAAAGGTTTGAGATTTATTTTAACTCTATAAGAGTTCAGAAGTTAGAAATACATAACAAAAGCAGTACCTGGGGTGCCTTTGTTGAATTTCAGCCAGTCAGAACAAACAAGGATTGTAATATAATTTAAATTTGTGAAAGCATCTCATAAGAGTACAGTTTTGATCTTTCAGTTTCTAACTTGCAGGGACAAACAGATGTTTGTTCTACATAGGAGTTTATTTTATGTTCTTAAATTTTACAATATAACATCAAAATCTAAATATAAGAATGAATTGATTCCCAGAATATATCTGTGAATACTTATCATCTGCTTTTTCCCCTTCTCTTATTAAGCTGAATGACTGAACTTAAAATATACCTTAAACGAATTTTGGTTATAGCCTTTACTTTCAGAACATCTTTATAATTATCTGCAAATATTAATGGAAAGAGTCTAGGAACTTACCTATTTCAAATTAAACAGGTGTTAGTTATTTAGCAAATAAGCACTTCTTATTGCAAGGCTGTCATGCCAAGCAGAATTCTGTGCTTGAGTGTTTTTAAGAGTTCATTTCCAGAGTTAGAAAAATTGGAGAGTGAAGCCACTTGGGGACTTGCAGCTCCTGCCTTCCTTTTGTAGATACTGTTAGGTGATAAATTATACCAAGCATACTTAGGAAAATTAAGACCTCTACGTGTCCAGCCAACTTGCTAAACCAATGCTTATTCCCAGGGGCAGGTGTATGGAAGCAGCTCAGTTGGACTTTGGGGACCAATTAGGAACGGATAGGACCTCCAGCAGTGCTTCCGTATTAAAGTCAGGGGTGAATTAATATCAGCTGAAGAGTTTGCCAGAGAGCCCTTAAATGTTTACTTATATCTTAATGACGGTTAATAATGGAATGGAAGGCTGAGAAATATGTCAAGAGAACTACAGACCTAAGATGAACTTTGTAATATTATTCTTATCCTCATACGCTTCATGTAAAACAGAGTACCTGAGGTACTCCATTTTTCTGAAGGTCATTGTGACACAAGAGATTGAATTACAAGTGCTCGAAATTACAATCTTTAGTTCTTAATTAGGCATCTAAATACGTGGGCCTATTTCGAAAGAGTTCAAAACCTCTCAGTTCCAATTTAAATCTCGTTCTGCATTGCCTACCATTGAAAGACTGAGATCCTTTTGCACCACTGCAGCAGAAGAAAAATATTTTAGGAGGTCCAGGGGTCCCAAATAATATCTAGTGATAAAATCTACTTTACACCGTTAATTAATGGGACAGTTTGGTTGTATGCTGCATGGAAGAACTTGTACCCTTGAAGATGCAGTAAACATAGTTTTGCACCCAGCGGGTGAGAAGCTGAAGGGGCTAGAGGATGTATAGACATGATTGAACTGGTGAACTGAGAAACTATGGTTTGTTCAGACTTCTGATTTAAGATGCTTTCATTTTAAATTCCTTTCCAGGTTCACAGGGAGTGCACACATATTTGTCATTGTGACAGAGCCCTTGTTGTGCAATATGCATTTTAAACCCTGCTTAGTGAACATAAAATCTTAGTATGAATTGCCTCAGTGCAATCTGCTCAGGCTTTTTATAACTCCTAGGAGTCCACAGACATTTATGTTCATATCCCCAATATTCGTTCTCAGGAGATAAACATTCATTGAATAGCGGTGTGTCACAGCGAGTGAAATTAGTGCACCATTTTTCTAGTATTCTGAATAGACACAGTCACAAACAGACATATACACTACCAAAAATATATTAAGTTGTTCTCCAAAAACAGGTTCTAATGATTTTGAACATATAATGGAATTTCTCAGAACTGAACACAAATTAAAAAAAATCACTTTATTACCTCTGTGATTCCAGTTAGATATCAGGGGAAACACAAACATTAATGGAGAGTTAGGTTTTCTTTGCAAAGAGAATAGCTATACTTGTTGAATAAAAATAGGGAGCACAGACCTTCATGCTTGAATGAGAAAGTCAGCCAAACTGTGCCCCATCTGCTTGTGAAAAACCTGTGTTTATTCGTCTTGTGAAACAAGTAAAAATTACGTGACGTCTCATACTCTACTGAGTACATCTTTACAGTGTAAATTCAAACAGTTTAAGAATGGCTGACCAGCTAGTCTAAGAGAGCACAGCAAAAGAAGGCTCTCAGAAGAACAAATACTTTTAAAAGCTGTTGTGTCTTCTTCTCTACATTTGCTTCGGTTGCTAAAATTAAGATTTTGAGCCAATGACATGACTAACATTTATTTCAGAGATTGAGCAGGTCTTTAAATTTCAGCTTATTAAATTGATTTGGGCTCCATTTATGTAATTGAGAATGGGATTTTTGCCAGCAAAATTGAAGTCTTTTGACCATTTGAATAAGGAAGTTGTGTACAGTCATCTATATTTTATTCATATCATGGTAAAACTGTCTGAGAGTGAATGGTTCTCTTCTTCCCCTCTAAATCAATTCCATTATGATTCAGAGCCAAAAGAAAATGTAGTCAACCAAGTCCTATCTAATTCACATTTATAGGTGTTGAAATACATATCTAAAATTTGAAAGCATATAATTCTGTACATATATTTCAAGTTCTCAGGTGCATAAAAGTTTGTTTGTCAACATATCCAGAAAAAGCTCCAGACTTGACAACAGCAAGCAGCTCTGAAGACAGAATGGCTGTCTCCAGCAACTAGAGTTATTGGAGTTTAACAAGTTAGAGCTCCTCAGATGCTCCATCTTAGCTAACCATATGCATCCTCCACATAGCGCCAGCTCAGAGACTGTTTCTGTTTGACTTACTGTCTTTTCCTGGAGAAAGCAGGAACTGGTTGGTCAGGTAGAAATGGCAAAGTGAGCTTTGTGGCAGCCGTTGGGGTACTGAGAACCTCAAATCTGGATCTAGTCCAAGAGCTGCTGCTGATGTGGTTGTTAGGCTGTCACAGAATCTCCATACCCTCAATGTACTTATTTCCCAGCCAAGTTATTACTTCAGATAGAGACATATAGTGTGCCGAAGTCTTTGGCAATCAAGATAATAATCATTCAAAATTCTCTGTAGAGATGGGATCTTAGCCAAAAAGGTTCAAGTTAATTATTTTTTCCCCAATCCTTATGTCAACATGAATTGTCCAAAGATAGAAAAGGAAAAACAGTGTTGTAAAGGCCCAAAGTAAGATCTTTCATCCTCAGAAAACGATCTCACCCAGATTTGCTTATGCAAGTACAGTTCAAATACTACTTTTAGCTTACATTTTGGAAAGAGTACTGGCATGCACTATGGTAGAGCAGCAAATTAATCCTTTGCCATTGTAATGAATTAATTTCACTGTCAATTTTGTGAGTAGGAACCCACAAACTCAACCACAAGCATTCAACCTGTATGTTTGTTCCAGTAATTTGTCTGGTCAACACTGTACCATACAAAAACAAACAAAAAAATGGCTAAGGGTATAATTTCTCATTTAACTTTTGCTAACAAAAATGTTTCTGCTTGTCACCTATGCTGCTTCTGCTGTCAATGGAGAGAGACAGACACCTGTAGAGGGTATTTTTTTCTTTTTCTGATCTTAACTGCTTGTTTTTGGAGAGTGAATGACTTCAGCTTTAAACAGCTGAAATTGAATGCAGTGAATCAAACTTTGGACAAGCACAGTATAGGTGCCAAAATATAGTTTGGTCTATTGGCAAACATATCTGAGAAATAAAGTACAGTTAGATAATCATTGAAAAACTGTGAGAAATGGAATCAAAAATCTTTATTGTTCTATAGTTTCACACAGGTTCAATTACTTTCCTCTTTTACCAAGAAAAAAAAAATAAAGTAATTTCAGCTTGTCAAGTCTTCATGAGATTGGCTAACTTAAAACCTATGCAAATTTGAAGAGAGGGTAACTTTCTAGTCATCACAGCTGTAGTTTGATTGTCCACTCAGGATAAGGAATAATGAAGAGCAGAAGAGAGAAGAAAACTCACGGCATCCTTTCCTCTCCTCCCCTGCCCCTGGGAATGCATTCAGCAGACAAGAAAAGTAATGAAGTTCTTATCTGTGGCTGAGAAAGTAACCCTGTTTGGAGACAGCTCAGTAGCAGCAGCAGAATAGAAAAAGAGCAGCTAGTAGGGAAGGAAAAAAAGGAGATGCAGAAAGAGATCACAGTAGAAGTAAATAAGATGTACAAAGACCAAGGTGGAAAGAACATTAGTTTCGATTTGATCAAAGGAAATATAATTGCGATTCATGGACCTCTGCACTCGAACAATAAATGTGTGTGCTGTTTTGAAGGGAAGTGGGGAAAGAAGTTTGAATAATACTGATGAAAACATGAACGTCTACTGCGTCTTACTAATGAGGCAAGGCAAAGCAAGGCAAAGCAAGGAAAGGAAAGGAAAAGTTTAATGTCATTTTAATGTGTGCAAAATCAAATGAGACTTTTTTTAAAAAAAAGTAGCACTCCTCTAATAAAGACTGTGGTTCCTGGAAGAACAAGCCTTTTCTCTTAAAAATATGTTATGAAAAAATGAAAATCACAGCTGAAACATCTTTCAAGACTGCTGGTGTTTTCAGAAAAAAAGGTTTTCTTTGATAGTGATGTGACTATAAAAGAAACAATGATGGAAACGTCTCACTCAAAAATATCTCAAAAAAGAAAGGAATTATGCAGATAATTAATGAGCTATATTTTGCATACAATTGCAGAGAAAAAAAAATTAAAAAGTTTATATTTGCTAATGACTAAAAAACATTTAATGATGTGTCTGTCATTGATTTAAATAGGGATATTTGCATTTGGGATAGCTCAAGCGAGCCACATAAATAAAGATATTTCGAGGACACGAATAATGAAAAAGAAACAAGACAGGAAGGTAATTATGTTGCGTTCGAGGATATTATTAAACGCAAAATAATGATGATGAAACTGGTTTCTATAACAACAGATGGATCACCAGCTATGTTTGGACCCAAGGCTTCATTGCTCATCATCATCAACAAGCACTCAGAGGAAAAGTGATAGACTTGACACATGTTAAGGGAGTAGTGATAAAAAAAAGCTAACTCCATTCAGGTCAAAGGCCTTTTAAGATTACAGGTCATGTGTTGTGCTATGGAGAGCCTTTGAAGACAGAATTTTGCAAATTGAGGTGAGCTAGTTGACTGAAAGTAATGTCCTAGGAAAATATATTGAGCTTTTTTCCAGAGGTTAAGATATCCTTACAACCAACAAAAAAAAGACAACAAACTTTTAATGCTTGACTGAGTTAAGGCAAGAGCTGGAGGAAAAAGAAATGATCATTACACATGTGGCAAGATGAAAGCATTTCCAAGTGCCATCCATGGGAGGTTTGCTTTGTGGATACAATCAGTGAAAAAGTAAATGCCAGAAGACCTCGACACTCTGACCTTAGAGTCCTCCTGATTACATCATGAAAACAATCTTGAAGAAGTAAGAGAAATATTATAGAAAATATATTTCTCAAAGGCAGGACTGCAAACTTGAAAACTAATGTGTACTATCTGTATACATTAAAGAGTACTTAGAGCCACCAGTGGAATTTGTATCATCTTGCTCGTGACGGTTAGCAGTCTGCATGCTTGGCTGTCAGAGTGAATGGACTGTTACGTTTGGATGTCAGTGCATTAAGAAGGAAAGTCTCACAGTGTAAATGGATGGCTGCTTGGAAGGTTGGAGCAAGATGGATGAAATGTGGTGATAAGGTGACAAATCTGCAGACTTCATTCGGCTATCCTGGTCTTCTCCTCCAATCTATTCATCTGCACAAATCCATATTCTTTGCAATGAAAACTTTGCAATTTACATACTGGGCAAACCCAAATGACAAATATCTGGATGGCTGCATGAGAGAGCATGTTACCCATCATATTTTCAGAAACTTTCAACGGCAACAGCAGACAGCGTGTAGTATCAAATATCCCAGTATTCGGTGAGTAGCTAATGCAGCACACAAGGAATTACAACTAAACCCTTATCTAACTCATTACGATGCCAGATAAGACTTTAAATTTTATGCCAGTAGATTCACAGGTATTAGCAAAATGATTGTGGTTAAAACAAAGAACTGGGAGTCAGAACAGCTGGCTGTATTCTCAGCTCTACAGCTGTTTTCTTGATTTGGGCCAATTACTAACATTGTTTAAAAAATAGATACTGAAAATTAGATACTCTTCCCCCCACCTTTTGTCTGCAATTCCATATTTAAATACTTCAATAAAGAGTTCCAGATTATCAGTAGCACTTAAAAATCTTCCTCCACTGAGTCAAAACAATGGGGCTTGCTCACCTATGGAAAATAGACCGTTACTTAAGGGATTCTTTTAAAAATATCTTTAAAATGTAGTTCTTAGGCAATTTGTATTTATAGAACCTTATCCTGTGTTCCCTTAGCATCCAGAGGTCTCTGTGAATCCAGTTGCACTTTTGAGTATACAAGAAATATGCCATGACTCCCAGAAATTGTACTAAAATTGGAGGAGAAGGAACCATGAGAAAATTAAGCCAAAACACGCCAGTAAATATTTATTTAAAACAAATCCCCTCTGCTTTTTTCCCACCTGCTCCCAAAGGTTCCTTCAGTTTTGCACAGTAATGTTAAGTTAGCTACAAAGCTTTAAAATAGTGCTAAAAATGCCCTGAAACTAGGTATCTAAGCCAAAGTTTGCACATCTGCATGAATGGCAAAATAATTATTCAAAATTAGAGAGTCATGTTATCACATTACATTAAACACTAAGAGAAGCAACAACTATTTGGCATTTATTACAATTTGAATTAGTATTTTTAAAACACCATTCATGAGACTGGTGTTTTTACAGAATTGATAAAGGTAAACTCCATGTCCATAAAACTAAGTGTGACATAAAGTCTGGAGGCAATAAGACCAGCTGAAGGGGAAAAGAATTCAAAGAGGGCAAAGAATAACAGATTATAGAGAGAGTGCTAGAAAGATATTATTGACATTCTTCTAAATCTAGAACTATTTCTTGAGGTAAGCTGATTCAAGAAAACCTTACCTTTATAGTTAAAATATATTTGTTTTGTTGGAGCTGTGGAAGATTCTTGAAAATATGAATTCAACAGAATAGAAATATTCTGTTGTTTTATGAATTAAGTTTATAGATTTTTGCAGGGTTTGAGCTCTTGCACTTTAAGATGATTATTCTTTGTGGAACATAAAACTTGGGCAATGTTTTTTAAAAGAGCTTAGGCAAATTTTGTATCCAAATTCTGTTGTCCTTTCAAAGGATTTAGAAAGCATATGCTATTTTGTATTTTCAAAAATAATCTAATCTCTATCTGGAAAATATTCTCTGTTACACTGGTGGTGTGATTTTTGTTGTTTTGGGGAGGTGGGAGCAGAAAAGGAAGGTCCTGACAAGCTTAAATAAAAAGATAAATTATATAATTCTATTTGATGCTATCTGTAGCTAAGCAGAAACAATTTTAACAAGCCAGTATCAAGGTCCTGCTCTCCTGCAGACATATATTTATGTCTACACAGGTAAACGCATTGCTTCATTCAGCAACCCCCACCCCAAACTAAGATGACCAAAGTGGTTCACAACCACATAGCTTGGGACCAGCTGTCCCTAGGCAGGCTAGTTGTGTTCACACAACATAACATTTGGCTCTGGGTTTCTCCAGGCCCCATGAATTGTATATTATTTATCATTTTGGTTTGCTTTTCTCAGTTGAAAGTGTCAGAAACAGGTTCAAGGCTGAGTTGCAGCCTACCTGCACATGTCTTTTAAAATATTAAATTGAAGGTACGTTTCATACTCTAGGGTGTGACACGAGGGCTTGTAGGTCTGTTGGAGACACACGGTTTGCTGGAATACTGTTATAATACTGCATGGAGACAGTGAAGCCAAAGGCATTGCAGACTTCTCTATCCTACCTCTTGGGAAGGGGAACTTTTCCCAAAACATTTTCCAGCTGGATTCCAGAGGGAACTAGTTAGTTCACACAACAGAAAAGGCAAGAAGTTTATAGAATAAAAGGCCATTAACATTCATAAAAGTGGTCTACCAGGGGATAGGGACTCAGTAGTGTTACTGGAGAGTTCTGTTATTTGATAGTGTAGATGCACGCTGCAATTGCTACAGTATTGTAGTGCTATTACAATAAGACACTGTCTCTTCCCTCGGAACAGGAAAAGAGAAGCCGAAAGATGGATGGAAGAAACTACTATGGAACTCATTTTATAAATGGAAAATTATACATAGATCTATGTCTGTATTAGTAGATTAAGCAAATCTGGCTTTGTTTCATGTCCCTGAGGACAAGAGGCATGTCACAGCTCGCCTCCATGCAGCTGAACTCTCCCACTCCCCAGAAGGGAGACCTACATCCAACTGACCATCACAAATGGTCCCTGGCCCACTCTGGCCCTCATTTGTGCCAGGCCTTGTTTGGTTGAGCTCTAAACCAGCTTGCTGGTAGCTGGTCCAGGGCATGTCATGCCAGGGAGAGGGCTTATGAATTGCAGAGATGATCATTCATTAGCTCATATACATTAGCCCTCATCTTGTTTAGTCTGCTACTGTAGATGCAGGTGGAGAGATAGAGATCATACTACTAAATTGAGGCCATAGGAAGTTCTGGATACAGTCAAACACTTATATAAAAATTACGTAGAATATACGACTAGATCCTGCTCATCCAGTCATTAAGATCAGATATATAGGAAGAAAATATATCATCAGCTTTCCAAATAACATGCCTGGGTTTCTTTTCTAAGAAATCATGATGCAAGCATAGCAGAAGATGCATACATAGGCTTTACTCTGACATGGAGGTAAGATGCAGACAAACTATTCATTTGGATTCATCAGTCTGGAAGCTTTTCAAAATACTACAACTCAAGGCATAATCCTACTAAAAACTTCTCAGTGTCTTAACTACAAAACAGTGTTCTTACCTCAGAAGTCAGTCATCATATTAATGATTACAAAAGAGCATAATAATAATGATAATAATAGTAATAATAATGATAATAATAGTAATAATAATAATAATAATAACAACAGCAATAACATGCCTTGCTTCTTGGAAAAGATAGCCTGCTTGCAAGATGATGGTATTTTTGAAATAGGCAAATAACATAAATAGCTTAAACAACCTATGCTTGCAGACATCTCATTGCTTCTTTATTTTTTAGAAGTACATGCATACATATATGTGTGTGTATATATAATGTCTATACATACATATGCATACATATAGACAAATATAAGTTTTTATGTGTCTGTGTATTCTATATATATCCTTTTTTAAGTATGGAGCAAAGCATGCATATATATTTATATTAAACTTATTCATATACACATCCCTGTGTGTCTGTATATGTATATGCATATATGCATATATATATATATGCTAACACTCGTGTGTGTATATGTATGTGTGTGTGTACTCATTCTGTTTTCTAAGTATGGAGAAAAACAGTCCTGCCCTTCCCTTCCCTTTCCTCCCATCCCCCTCTCCGAGTTGTGATGTGTAAAATCCGTTGTACGCCTGCCAAAGGAGACCCACTTCTTTCTCTCAGCACAAACAATGATGCAGCAGTTTTGGACACTACCCACAGAGGCTAAGTTTGTTTTGAAGCTGAGCAGCTTTGTCCCTAGTGCAATATTCTAGTAGCGTGACTTAATTCAGCAAAGCTCCTCTTGTGAAATCTTGGCGGTAGAAAAATATTTGCCTACTCAAGAGATCCTGTTTGGCTACTTTACTCACATGGAACTGCACTTACTTAATGTGAGTAGAAGTCTCATTGATTTCCATAGAGTAATCAGGATGTTTGCTGAATAAGAACCGCAAAACTGGAAGTCTAGGGCTCAGAGACACTGAACAGATTCCTTTCAAATAATTTTTAATTTTCTTGTTTGAAACCTTAATACTGCTATATATTTTAAAGTTTATATGGATTTCTGTCTATCTGTCTATCTATGGAAATGCCTCCTTTGCTATTTTTCTCAAATAGACAGTGTTGCTATTTCCCGTGATGCAAATACATTATTGTACATGCAACCAAATATGCAGTAAAACAAGTCAAATCAAGCTCTTACTTCGATACCTTTTCCAATTTTATTGCTTAAAACTGTGGGCTGAACCCTCCTTTTCCTGCATGATGCATCTGAGATTCTACTCAAGGCAGTTCGGAAGACACCACCTGTGGGAGTTGTGGAATAAATGTTTCTCGACATGGAGGCTCTGCAGCTGCCGGCACAGTTCTGACACTCCTAGGGTATCCCTGGCCGTTGCTACAATCCCTTTCCCAGAAGTCAGTGACCTGTTTACTAAGTTATTAGCCACTACACTTAAACAGACTGCTTTACAAGATTCCCCCTTTTAGTATCCCACTTCATGGTCTTCTGATGCATTACATGCATGTCATACATGTTCATTAAAACTGCTACTCGCATACTTATGTTCTTGTCCATATCGTAACAGATCCATATTACTCTGAGGTTCACACATCAAGATCCCAGGATATTCATGTGTATGTTTTATGTGCAGAAAAAGTTGGCAGATTTTCCAGGACACTGTTTTCTAGAGCCTAAAATTATTATTTCATGAGAATCTTCAAGTCATCCCTAGGTAGCTATGCTCTGGATGCCTTAAAGAAGTAGGGTAGCTATTAACTACCCAGAACAGGCAGCAACTGTCCAGGTGCCTCCTGAGAGTCCAAAGCTGGTGCACAGCCTATGCTATTGTGAGGAGCATCAAAACTTTAGCAAGAGGAACAAATAAATATGTAGGGATTCTTCAGCCTGCAGAGAGTATGACTGAGGGGAGAGATTATGATGAAGGTCTATAAACATGAACAGCATGGAGAAGCCATGAGAAATTGTTTACAGTCTCTTCTAGTACAGGAACTACTAGGCATCAAATAAAACTAGCAGGTTGTATATGCAGAAGAAACAAGAGGGAATATTCTACAAAATATGCTATTTTTATGTCATCTTCACTAACGCCTTCTACTAGCTTAAAAAATCAAGAAAAGCCTTATAAAATGGTATAATCATAGAGCATGGGTAATGTAATCATGATTTCCTATGTGTATGTTTATTACGTTTTCAATTATCAATTCCAATCCATGCAAATCTTAGGTTTACTCCTGCTATAAGTTTAACGGCCATGAATTCTTGAATGCTTATGTTGCATATCAATGGCTTCATGAATTTTTTGCAGCCATATGATGATTAGATTAAAAAAAAAGGGTACTATGTATCCAAAAAAATAAAACAATTGCAAAACAAAGCCAGGAGATCTTTCTTTTATATGGCTGTCATAACGAAAACTAAAGCCTTAGCAAAATGCATTGAGGAACTTAAAGTTTATGCTGTGGACCATATAAAGATAATCCATCACACACTTTTAGCCAGTACCATATCTCAGATTTACACACTTCAAAAACAAGAGGCTATCAACATGACAGCAAAAAGAGAGATTCTTGGAAGAACTCAGACCTTTGATAGTAACCAACAGTATTTCAGTTAAAAATGGTAAGCATTAAATAAAATTAAATGTCTTTCCTATTAAACAGACAGTCATGTGTCTAAAGTATGGTCAAAGTCAGGAAAAACCCTAAAGCATTTCTTCAGTTGACATATATATGTGCTCTCAAGTTAAATCTATCCACCTTGCTGGGAAAAAGGCAGAGCTGTTAGTACAAAATTAAGGTCTCCCCCTGTATTTTGACTGCAGAGTCAGTATTTCCATAATACTGTTGAAACTTGATTGCTTTTAACTGGATACAGGTTTGTTTTCTTTTTTCTTGCAGTACTGTAATCTGTATATTAACACTAAAAAGTTAGTCTAAATAAGTAGAATCAGGCGCATACTGCCAAAACTAGATCTAAAATTATATCTTCTGCTGGAAATGGAGTGATAGATATGTCATGGGGGGAAACCTAATATCCAAATATGCACTGTTCTCTTCAGGCCTTACTGCACTTATCCTGATACTTCCTTGCTTCTGTGTGTCTCAGTCCTTTCACTGCATCACCTAGCACATATCTCTTATTCACAGAGGGTACATTCACGCAGCTGTTTACACCATCATAATATCCATTTGAAGGAAATGCTTCTTTTATTTTTTGGATCTTGAGAGAGGGAAACTTCTGTGTAAAGAATTATCATTTTCCTGCGGTGGCTCCTTAGACTGGCAACAGGTAGAAGAGCTATGAAAGCAAAAGGAAATGAGATGATTTTAACACTGATAATCATTACAGGGTCAATAAACCTTCACAAGAGTTTTGCAGATGAGGCCTGTGATTTAGCCAAGACTGAAACATCAGTCATCCTAGCTACATCAGCAGTAGCTAATTTCAATGCAAAACTAAGTCACTTCAGGCCTGCAGGCCAGATGAGGAAGAACGAATTGCACCCACTGCATAGGGCTAGACTCTCCTGTGCAGACAGGGTGCACCCACCCATCCATCCTATTCTGGCCTGGGTTTAAGTCCTGTGACCCTGTGACATAATTATAATAGTTTGTTTTGGGATTCAGGGAAGGGGGAGGTGGGTTCAGTTCATAGTGTGAATAATAAGAAGAAGGTCTGTGATATTTTTATGGCATGACTCTGAGTATACATATATTGCATACCATGGGCTATGTTTTGAGAGTGGGAGGATTCAGAGACTTCTAGGGTAGCTAGCATTAGAGGACTTTGCAGGCTAGAAGGAACCAAAGCAACAACCATACTGAATACTAATCACTGTCAAGTCTGCTTCATTAAATTCAGACACCATCTACAAGAAAACTGAATACAAATGAGCAAGAATTTTCCTTTCCTTCCTTCTCATTCCAAATGTGCGTAACTGTTTCATTACTGACAGCAGAGACGTCTGGTGACAGGAGAGGGTGGCAGCCTGTCTTCAGGCATTTTGAATGGTTCCTCTTTCATCCTCTTTGTAGGCTCTAGCACCCACCAGTTCTTCGATGTACACTTCTGATGTTATCTAGTTCTTCAACTATTGTAATTGCTTAGCAACTTTATTAACTAGGTACCACATGAAACCAGGGTGATTTAGAATCATTTGCAGTCTAGTTTTTTTTTAATTATTATTATTATTATTATTCTGGATTGCAGTGTCCCCGCCTTTTATACAAAGAAAATTAATGTTAAAAATTTGAATATCTAAATTCAATTACTATCAAAACATCGATTCAAAGTGTGAGAAACATTAAACAATGTTTTTGTCTCATTAGTTGAATAAACTAGAATCTCTTCGATGTAGGGATCCTCTCTGAATATCTATGTTTTTCAACCAAATACATGAGAATATAATTTGTCCTCAGTCTTTCCCAGTGAACTGTCTACAATACACATCAAAATGACTGTGGATTATAGAAATCAAAACTTTGAAAAAACTTTGAATCAAATCCAAAAGGAAAAATGGATTTTCAAATATATGTACATTTAAATTATGTAGGTGTATGTGAACTGCTCCTCCTTATTGTAAAGAAATGGATTAGCTCATATATTACTGATGGGTCCCAGATTTCTAAGAGCTAGGAAAAGTATCCTGTAGCTCATGTGTCAGACTTCAGAGTAAAAAATGTTAAAGCCACACAGCTAATGCCATCGTCTACAGCAAAATAGCAAATAGCCTGATGGAGGGGGATCTTTTTCCTCCCATAACAATCTGTTCAGTCTATTGGATGTTGAACTTTTTCCTTAGTTTTACAAACACTTTGGGAAGCTTTTTGACAGCCAAGTTTTCAGAGCTAATTTTGCACATGAAAATATGCCTGCCTAGCTTCATGTCTTCTGTTACATTGCACAAGTAACAGACCAATACAAGCAAAATGAAAACATACAAACATACACAACCAGTATAAGTTTAGCAAGTCAGGGACTGTGTCTGCCTAAAGACGTGTATCTTACCTAGTACATGAATGTTTTTCTTTTTTAATGAAACTCAGCATAAAAGTTCAGACAAGTTTGAATAAATAGTTTCACATATAATCAAGTTAATATTTTCTCAGTAAGCTTAAATTTTCTTAGTTAGAGGTTCATATCTAATTTGTGAGGCCTTATTTTTAATCAGTTATGAAACTGATAATGCTGGAATGGAAGATGATAGAAGGATCTTAGAATTCTTTACAAGCCAGAATTACAAAGATAAGTGAGAAGCTTCAGTAACCTATGCCTTTAGATTGCAAATTTAATCTGAGGATCGTAAAGTTTTGATATTCATCTTTCCTTTTTCGCAGACATCAGGATATATCCAGGTATCCCTTCATTTGGCTGTAGAAAGTAGCTGTATCATTATTTCTCAATTTCCCTTTCTCTCATCTCAGATTAGAAGAAAAGACTCTTTTTTTGTCTCTGGCAAGATATGATAGAAAAAAGAAAGAAGATTTCATCAGCTTTCTCAACTGAAGTCTTTGTGTTTCACGACAGCCTTTGAAGTCTGATCTTGACCGAGTCTCAGTAAATAGATTTCACACACCTAACTTGGGAGCACTTGGAATCTGCCACGAGAATTGGGTCTTCCGTGTTTATTTCAGAAGCCCTTATACCATTTATGCTTAATGAGGTTTGTGTCTGTCTGTTCATCAACGGTATAATACAATCTCTTTGGGGGGAAAAAATAACCAAATTTGTGTTTAATGAGTGAAAAAAACCCAAAAGCATCAGCAGCTAAAAGAATTACATCTGAGAGAGCTAAATTGAACAAATATTTCAGATCTTTGGCTGAGCTCAAAGTTATACTTGTTCTAAGAAATGCAGTTGAGGCTGAAAGGCATCTTGCTGCTATCTTTGATTCATCTCCTTTGTTCTTACATTTGTGGGTGCGTAAGTCACCTTTGAACTCTCCACACCATTTCATTAATGAATAATAAAGCACAGCGGAAAAAAACATAAAGTTTGAAATGCATGAAACTGTCATGAAAGGTATCTTCTTCCTTCTGTATAGGTGTCAGGCCTGAGACAGTAATTTTTATGGAGTATCTATCACATCTGGCTTTTGGTATGAAGATATTTTCATTAACTATTTGCTCACTAGTTAAGTTATATAGGCTTTGGTACTACTACTCTAAATGATAAATGAGGTGTCAAGCCCCCTTGACCCTTGTCCTTCTGGTGGCATCAGAGGGCTGGGAGAAAAGGCACTGATCTGGTGCACCAAGTTACAGATCTCAGTTCAAACTTCCTCTGGAAAGATGAAAACCACAGTGCTTCTCCTCCTAAAGAAAGTTCTTAAAAAGACATTTTTGCTCTTGCATATGGACAGATAATGAAGAAGGGCTATTCTTGAGCTTACCGGTTATCATTCTAATAGAAATTTAATGATAGGAAATGACTGAAGGGTGATAGTGGATTTGCCACTCTGATCAAAAACAGTATGGAATAATATAAGTCAATATTGGTGTGATAGGAACCATATGAAAATCTTTATAGGCTTTAAAGCATCTGGGTATCTTTGAGAACAATCGAATACAAAGAATAGATTATTTCCATCCCCTGACTATGTTGAAAATCTTTGGAAAAAAATGATTAAGGCTGTATGCAATGGTAGGATTTGGTTCCATGCGACTACTCCATTTTCCCCTATGCAGTCCAAAAATGATGTTTTCAGATGTTATTGTGTATTAGTGGAAGCTATTAAATCTACTTTTCATGCTTAAGAAGCAGTTAGCAAGGCCACAGCATTTCAGATCCTCATGATTTGAATAGCTGCAAACGTCTGGATTATACATACACTTCAGGTAAAATAATAACTACTGAAACACCAGATTCTCAGGGCAGACTGACCAGGAAACTCAGTTAGCTTCCTATTCCAAAGTATTCAGACTTTCTTCCATTGTGGCAAAGTTACTGCTATGATGTGCAGACTGATTTGAAGTGGTTTTTGGACAGTTTTCCAATAGGATTCACTGACTTTCAACTTCTGAAAGAAGTACACCAAATGTGTTACCCTTCTAGACATACAGCATATTTTCAGGCTTGAATCTTGGGAGAGCAGACTGATGAATAGAGAGTGATATTAATGGGAAAGGTGCAGAATTATGTTTCTATAATATGAATATCTTAGTTGTTTGCAAATGTACATAGTGAAGTTTGTTTCAAAGGATTTGTTAGCAGAGACTTTTTTATTTTTTCTGATGGTAGACATTAAAATAACTGTCCGCCATGGAATAGAAGTAGAACTGAAGAGATCAAATCAGATTTTAGGAAGGACATGTACCATATGGGATTTGAACCTAAGAAACGTAAGCCTGAATATTGCTGTTGGATGAAATTTGGAGGAAAATATCAAAGTGTATATACTAACATGGCCTCTCACCATGTTTAACAGTACACTGTTCCTTACAAGAGTTCTGCCTTCTGATACATTTTCAGGGAAACAGAAAGCTCATATGGGTGCGCTTTGAGAGTGGTATATTATATAGCTCTGATAAAAGGCTTGCTTGGGAGAAAAAACAAAAACAAAAACAAAAACTATAAGAACTGCTAGAAATGTTTTGTGTCTGAGTGTTTTATATTTATGAGTTGCCTGCTACAAGCAACTGGCATCTAGGGGGTATTATGATACCAGTTACTGTCTAGATAAAGCCACATTCATTCCTAAGATAAAGTAGTGTTGTCGAAACCAAATCAAGCAAATATTTCTTGTGGCACCACTAAAAATAATTTCTACATACTTAGGGCCTTTCATATTATGATAATCCACATATTAACAAATATATTTTAATTAGTTTATAAACACCCTGAGATCTGCTAGGGTCTTAAATCTGTCTGTCCAGATGTGCAAGCTGAGTTAGTTTCAAATGGTTATATCTAAAATCAGTCAATTACTAAAAATATCCCTACCTTTTCAGGTACAGAATATATTCACCTCTCATTTATTAAGATCAGTATGGTGTTCATCTCTGAAAATCTGACTGCTTTATTTTTGTTGCCTAAATATAGATTGATGGAGTAAATGATGACAGTTTAGGCCTTTGAGATAATTAGATTCTTTTGAAATTAACATTAAGATTTCTAAGTCTAAGGACACATTTTTAATGTTTTATTTCTGGAGATATGCAATAAGTGTGAATAGTTGCTAGTAATCATGATGCCTAGTTCATATGTCTGGCTTGCAGACAGTATTTCTTCTCCTAATATTAAAGGCATAAATTCCAGATGTTATGCAGAAGACATTTCTGTATGCACTTGCAGGAGCTGCTTTTCAGCATTCAAGGCTAACAAATACGTGAATATTATGGAGGAGATGCAGTCTAGACATTAATAAATGGAGCAGTCATTATTAGTATGTGCTTTTTTTCTGCTATTAAACCACATAATGTGCTATAAGTATCAACTTCAGCAACCCCAAGTGTTTAAACTGCATAACAACCTTCCAGAATTTTAGCAAAAAGGGCTTAAAATTAAGTTTCGCTGTGTTGATACAAGATAATTTTAAGCTGTTATTTTTAAGGGCTTTGTTTTAATGAATGTGCATTATGTTGAACTGATCAATCTAAATATTACTTTTCGCAGTTGGCCTCGTAGCAGCGCTGGTAGCCTGAGCACTAATTGTGTGCGAGTGCTGAACCCACGCCAGTTCTGCTTGCAGCCTCATTACCATATTCATAAGTCACAGCTCCACGCAGGTGCCAGTGTGCTGCAAAATGTTTTGTGACTATTCCCCGCCACAATAGTAGAAATGCTAAATTACCCTTAAAATGCTATTACATGATATAAAATAAACTGATTAATGCCGTAAAGGAGATTCAAAGACTCTTGAATAATCGCTGCACCAAGAAATAAAACAAGACTTTTTTCTTTTTTTTTTCTTTTTCTCTCCTTTGCTTCTCTTCCTCCCATCCCCCTTCCCTCTTCCCCCCTCCCCCCCCTTTGCCCTACAGAGTGGAAAATTCAGATCAGGCAGATTAAATAGAACGTTTCTTGCCTCATCCCCTTTTGAAAACCAGCTCCGGTTTTCTTAATAGAGCCCAAGGAAGATAGTGTGCTAATTATCAGATTAGACATCTATAGACCCTGCTGCATGAGTGATAAACCAGAAGAATGGGACTAAGCTGCTCCTAAGTGAGTCTGAACAAGCCAGACCCTTGCTAACTCAAATATATGCAAAATAAAAGCACGCTCTGGACATACTGCTGCTGATAGTGGCAACGCGACAAAAGGATTGCCTGAATCAATGTATCTCATCACAGCAGACCACTTTTAGCCTTTTCACCAGCAAAATTTTGTCTTTCTTTAATGCAAAGACAATTGATTCAGTTCAAATTGTATTTCCAAACCTTGCTAAAGCAAAATATTTTAAAGGATTTTCCTGTACTGTTAAATCCAGGTAACAAGGTGTCAGCTTATCACTGGAGCATATCAAACAGTCTTTTTTTACAAATAAAATCACATCATTGGTAAGAATAAGAAATTCTTAATTTAGTTAATTTTACCATTGATCTTACAGGGAATGTGGAATCATTTCATGCTGCACTCTATACTAGATTAGGGTGCATGTTTTATTTTACCTTAATGTATCCTGTTAAATCGTCCCTCCCCTAGAGACAGATTAGCAAGACCTCACTGACCCACACATTAATAAAGCCTAATATGCAGTGATCCACAATCAAAGCACAACTCGGCATTTTATTTAGGCAAAGAAGCTATCCTAATTACACTGCAACGTTTAAGAAACATGCCATATTCATGAGGATTTTGGAATATGCACTAATTATTATCCTGTCATGGAGGGTCAGATTTAAAATTGTGAAATGCAACGAAATACCCATTTCCTTTTGCAGAATCCGGCCTACCTTTACAAAGAAATACATTTCATGTTTTAATGGGAGGAATCTTTATGTGAAGGGTGTAAAAATCCATTTATGTTAAAACTCTTAAAAAACAAAGCAATGACAAGATAGCTGCAGAAGCGTCTGTGTTTTGATGCTAAGCCATGCAGTGGTACCTGTACCTTGCATGAAGTGACAGAGCTTTTTATTCAATGTGTGGGAGAATTTGACCTTGACTACCTGAGATATTTCTAGTATTTCAGCTGGAAAAGCCTTAGAGGCCTGCAGGACCACACTCATTCCCATCACAAACTTGGAAGTCACCTGCAAGTGACAAGAAGCATCTCCGTTTTAGCCTTGGACTTCTAGTGTGTGACAGGGAGGGAGCCTTGAACAGAAAGAGCCTCAGGAGCAGGCTGTGGGATGCCAAAACAATTCAGCCAGCACAGTCCACTGCTTGATCAGATTTGGGGGCCTTCAGAAGGTCATCGGGAGACAGACTGTGGACTGCATTAAAAGCCATTTCTAGTCCCTGGTGTGTGGGTCACTGTCCCTTTCCCCCTCAGACTCACAAGCTAGTAGGGTGCGGCTTAGAAAATGCTTCTTGCAGGTAAGTAATAAGAGTTTAAATTCCTAAGAGCGGTGAAGGAAATATATGTGGGGTTTCTATTTTTTTTCCTTTTCTCTTTCTGAATTCTTAATTCTAGAAATTGAGCTCCTGTATTAAATGAAGGAACTCTCACTCTTTTAGAAGGTTGCTCAGTCCTGCCAAGGGGGAAGCATCTCTGCGCAGCCACTGAGGCACAACTTGAGGCTGCTGGCGAAACTTTGAAACAAGAGTATAAGATATATATAACGGTTATGTACTCTATTCTCAGGCTACAGTGAACTAAATTCAGAAATTTGGTATCATACTGAGGAGCACTACCTGACTTTAACCACTGAGGAGTATGACTGCACATGGCTATAGACAGCTACAGATTTGCTCTGCCAGTGCACTGACCTGTGGCAGCCCTGACCCTAAAGCCCCGTAGTTTCATCAGTGCACCACTGTGCCTGAGCTGTTGCACAGTTGTGCCAGCAAGGCATGTAAGATATGCTGGCACACAATGTCATAACAGCACAGCTACATGGCTTCAGAGACAAACACATCGTATAGAGTAGTTAAAAATATGGGCAGGGCATGTTTGTGTTTGCTAATGCTGAATCGACTAACATATACATATGCCTTTACTGGGCATGGTCACTGGTCCCCACAAAAATTCTTCCCAGTTGGACTTTGCAAGCAACGTGAAGGCTGTGAGTCCAAGAAGCAGATAGACCACCACACAGCGATGTTCTGATTTCCATTTCTTGAACTTCCTTCATTAGTATTTGTAGAGGTTGAACTCTAATTCATAACAAAACAAAATCTTTCTGCGTGTTGCAGTTATGATCCATGCTCAAATACAGCTGTTGCCAGTATTCTGCAGAGACACTTTGAAACGATGAAATGAACTTTGTTCTCAGTTTCATCTGCACAAACAGATTTATCGAGGGTTATCTCAACAAAATGGAATACAGGCTTGGATATACCCAGCCTTGAGAAAAAAATAATAAGTTTTGCTCTCCAAGGAGAGTGCCTTGTTAGAGTAAAATATCTGCACCACATCCTGGGGAGTTCTATCACTGTGGTTGTTCCCTTTACAGCTAATGGAAAGGAACAGGCACCTCTAGAGAGTCATTAATCTAATCATAAGATAGAACAGATGAATATCCCTGGAGGAGCTTATTTTTCTCCTTTAACTATAAAGGGATCCTAAAATGCCTAGCTCAGATTTTAGATGTCTACCTTTCAGATGTTAAATTACAGCCGATTAAGTCAATCCCATGTTGTCCCTTAGCATAATGTATTAATTCCCTCCACAACCAGTCAACTCAATCAGCATCCACAGAGTGGAAAGAGAAAAGCATTCCTGAATCCTCCCTGAACCTCCTCACATATTTGCAGTCATTTGTCATCCAAAGCATATAAGTAGGGAATAACACATTTTCTGAGGAACTCTTGCCACTGAAACCTTTTTAATAGACTTCCCTTTATTTCCCATTACAGGAATCTGACTGATTTATGAGGAAGGAAAGTGTCAGAAAGGGTATAATATCTGTTACTGAACCTAGAAACTAACATCTGGTTAGCATTACACATGTGAAAAATATTTTATATCTGTTTTGCACATCATTAGAAAGACCAGATATCATTTTCTATTGTATACGAACATCAGGGTTATTGCTACCAGCACAATACTTCTGGGAATTGGCTGTTCGAGTTGTGGCAGCATCCATCTTCTACCTGCTCGGTAAAGTAAGTCTTTTGCTGTGTCACTTGCAGCTATTCACCACTTGTTTGTTGTTACGTTTGTAAGATTTGCACAGTTTAATCTGTCTTTTTTTGATTCCATTCAAATAAAACTCGTGAGGTACTCATAATCTCAAGATACTACTCAAAAGAAAATCGAACACCAGGATTGTATAAATCTCAAGCATCCATTTGTTTATGCCTAATAATATTCAGTTAGGAAGGGTAGCCTTTGCTTTTTCTCACAATAATAATTTAAGCTTTTCATTTGTTGCCTCATTGTTTCATAAACATGAAGATGTCAGCACAGTTGGGTTTTTTTTAATACACTGCTCATGCTTTTCACATGCAAGAAGCATAGAGAAAAAATAGAGTTGGCATAATATTTACCAGTTTTTCTTTATCTGCCTAGCTCAAATGCCAGGTGTTCCTCACTAAGCTAGGTTTGTTTGTTTGGTTTTTTTTCTCCCTGTTCTGGGAAGCTCAGTCATCTGTGATGAGGAAGGCTTATTGATATTTCTCTGAAGACAGAGGTCAGGTCACAATGCTGTTTGGTCTAATAGTACAATATGTACATGTCCAAGCAGAGAAATGGAAATATTCAGTGTAACACCTTTTAGGTTTTGGTTTCAAGTCAGTGGAACTGTGGCTATCTTTCTCTACAATAGTAACAGGTTGGATACAATAGGAGACCATTAGTAAATCCAGTCTTTTAGTGAGGAGGTGCTGACATCTACTCTATGTTCAGTTCAGAAATACGACTTCTCTGACTCAATGTCAAAAAGTTAATAAATACATTTTTCAAAAAAAGTAGCAAATATGCAGAATGGGGATGACAAGGATAAAGAATAACAGGGCTACTAAAAATTAAGTTAGAATTCTGACAGAAGAAATAATGAATTATCTCCACTAATTACCCATCATTCAAGAGTTCAGTTATGCTACCAAACCTCCTTGCCTTCAGCTTGTAGCCCTCCACTATTGCATTTGCATCCTTTCATCGCCTTCCTATGAAAAAAAAATATTTCTGTTTTATAACCTTGGGGTTCTGCAGCTAGTTTTCATAAGACAGCTTATTCATTTTAAGCTTTTGCTGGCTATTCCATACTAATGTACACATGACAGGAACCAAAATTATGAAGTATAAGTCAATAATAGCAAGCAAACTCTGACATTAGCATTGAAAATTTTCACAAGAACAGTCTAATATAAGACCTATTTAAAATTTATTAAAACAGCCAATCAGAAATTGCCTATAATTAAATGCTCTATGAAATTTTATGCAGAAATATTCTTTAAACATTAAAAAAAAAAAGGTTATGCCACTGCAGATTGTTTCAGATATAGCCATAGTGGTAGAAATCCAATCACACCTAGATGTTACTTTTTATTAATATGCATGTGTTATGTAGAAGAAAGTTATATCTTTGTGGTTATGAAAAGCTTCACCATTGATAGTTGATGTATTTATTTTCCTCATTTCTTGTTTATTTTGAAAAAAAAAAGCCAATTACCATGCCTATATTTCCTAATTTTAAGGATTACTCTTTACATAGACTTCTTGACTATCCGGGCTGCCACAGAGCCTGGCTGAGAGGTCAGTTCTGGATACTCTACACAAGCCAAATAGAAAAAAATTACTCATGAGTGTGAACATGCATGTTTTCATGAACAGTGTTTGCAATGTAACTGCTGAAAATTAAGCAACCGAAGCATAGTTTTGTCCTAAAATCTAAAACTTCTGAAAACCTCATTTGCCACTTCTAGATACTAAATAACACTCTTTCGCTCTTTCTTTATGTTTGTATGTATACACGCGCACACACACACACACACACACACACACACACACACAGAGTAGATATATATACATGTATATGTATGTATGTATATGCATGCATGTATGTATATAGTTACATCTTTAGTTATAAAAGTGCAGTTACAGGTCATTTAAAAGTGAAAGTGGAAAGGATAAATTCTTATTTAGTCGTCTGCATTTCTCATTACCGGCAGGGATGTTTTTGCCACAATTGTACAATAGGATATGAAAGTCCATTCAAGACTAGGGGAAGAAAATAAAATTCAAGCAAACATTTTACAGCAATTCCTGAAAAACATGAAAATGGCACATTATTGCACTTGGCTGCATAAGGTAAAGCTGCACCTGGGTAATTAGCTGCACTTGCTAATGTGACTGGAACATATGCAGCAAGATACAAAGTCCCATTGACCTTAGCAGCATTTCAGAAGCAGCAGAAAGAACAGCTTTTGGAAAATGTCATCAATGTATTATGTATAAAACAGATCTGTATTCCACTTGAGTGTCAGTCATGCATGACTTTCTGTTCCTCTGCTATCTTCACTCAGCATAGGCAAGGAAAGTTAATTTCCATTCACCGGGTTTTTTTCCTACTGTGCAACAGCTTTTTAAATAATGTCCTAGGGAAATACTGAGAAAACACAAAACTGGGCCACCGAGTTCTCAAGGTTAGGAGTAAAAATTTCCTTGGATAACACAATTTGGAAAAGCGGTGTGCATCTTGAGAAAAACATGTAATCAGAAAGTACCAAGCTATCATGCCAGATTTTGTGGCTGATGGTCTTCACAATAAATACAGCAGGAGGCATATGATGTGGTGAATAATGATACAGTCTTACTCATTTAGCTGGAATAGCTTGTGAAGATGCCACTATCCTCCTCAGCTGGAATTTACTGTCCCAACAGCTGTGACCTCCAAATAAACCATGTGATTACTCCAAATCCATCCCAGTGCAAGGTCAAAGGGTTACCTTAAATCACTGCTGAATTTAATGTCTGATGACTATTTTTTGTTCTATATATTAGGAGTCTCATCTGATGCAGAATTAACAGTGCAGAATTGCCTTCGTAACTGGTAGACAGTGTGGGAAATTTTTTGAAATTCTTCCTTGAATTTATTTAATTGGGGTATTATAGGAAACACTTCATCTCATCAGCAGATGTCTTCTGTAAATTAAATAAATTCCTTCTACAGTCAGGTGGGAGACACCTACCCACCCTGGATTTAGGATGGTTCGCACCCATGGAGGTATTTACCATTTATGATTATTTTAAAAAGTAAAAACTTTATGTTTCAAAATGTGGATGATATTTTAAATTTGTCAGTTACTGAAAAATAATTAAATTTTGTCTCTAATGCTATAGAGCTTTTTTTCAGCAATGCCTTTATCGTATAGAAATAAAACATGATACTGTGTGAAACTGTATGGTTCTTTATGCCACAGATTCCTGATGCTTTACGAAACTTCCTAGATTACTAGAAACACCTCATTAGGAATGCAATATATAAATTAAAGGGTGAAATTGTTTGATGGTGTGAAAGAAGTAATGCTAGGTATTCGTAAAGTTGTTCTAGCTGTAAAGATCTGTAAGTTATGCCTCTCATGAGGTCTGTGGATTTTGTAAATAGGTAAGAGAACAAGGTATCAGAACAAGGCTGTGCTATATATTGCTGCTTTTATTAGGTTTGTATACTCACTAGCCATACATTCATTTAGGCTGATATTGCCCCTGAGGTGGAAGTTCTGCACAGGCAGAGCACACTGACCTGTAGGGCTGTCTGTCATTTGTGATGAATATTAAATCAAAATTTCTCTGAAATGCTGTCATGGATGCAGAAAAAAAAAAGAAAAAAATCTGTTATGTAATTTATGATATCTACATCTTGGGGCTGAGAATATTATGAAACCTAACCAAGGTAGATACTTCTGTGGGTGTATGTGTATACATGTGCAGTCTCTTTGTCTGGCAGGCTAGCTATGTTTTTTTGGAATGTTTTCAAAAACTAAGTCAATATTACTAGAGAAAATATATACATAAAACAACAACAACAACAAGACTTCTTTCATGTCCTTTAAGCATTGATTAGACCAGCGTGCTGTGGGAATATTAAGCAGACGTAGGCCAATGTGTTGACACAATAAATACTTCTTTAGGGTCATTTAAAACAACTGGAATCCATCATGCTACCGCTTTATGGGGGGGGGGGGGGGGAATCCATGTTATTGGTACTTTTGGCCTCAAGGGGTGCCTAAAGATCCTTCAACACTTCTGCTAAGTTACCTGCTCATTTCTCAAAATGAGTTTTGAGTAGTTTTATCCTGTTGTGAAGCAAAACTGGTATACCTACAGCTGAGTAGGCAGCCCTCCTTTTGGAACTGCTGAGTTGACACCAGAAAAGGCAGATGATCAGCCAGGAAAGGCACAAACTGCAGAATGAAAACTTTAGTAGCTTGTAAATGGTGAATGAAGGAAAGAGAAGATTGAAGGAAAGGAAGAAGGAGGATAACCCTGGATTTCAAATAGCTGTTTTGTCTCTCTAAAATTATCCTCTCTACTGCCAGACTTAACAGAAAAAGCACTTACTATTCTCAAAATGCTGAGTTTCATTTCAAAAGTCATAAAAATAAATTTAATATAGACATTATTGTATGTCACAACAATAAAGGAACACATTGAAAAAAATAACATTACTGTCAAAGAGACATTTGCAGTCTCCATTAATATCACCATCTCAAAAAATCAGGCTATTTCTTTGAATATCTAAATGTGGATTGACGATACCTAATCTTGGGCAACTAAGTTAAAAAAATATATATTCTGTAAGAGATTTGATGCATTCTGACAGGCTGTCGAGTTAAAAACTAAATTTACCCTTCCGAGGAGAAACAATTTTAAAAATTACAAACATAATTTACAAAAAGAAAATTGGATACATCTGAATTAATATTTATGTGACACACAATTATACTGTATACAGTCAGGCATGACTCCCATATTCCTGTGTGGGAAATCCAGACAGAAATAGCAGTGAATGCAAGCATGCTTTACGCATTTGCGTGGGTTGCTTGGCTGTCAGGAAACCCGGATGACGTCTGGGAGCCTCCCAATCGCTCCTCCAAGGTACTAACAGCAAGGGGAAACTGCAGATCCCTGCGAAGTCTTTTACTGCCAATAGCATGTACGGTATGTCATATAAACACTCAAGGAAAACTGAATAGAACTGAGAAAGTTTGGGATAAGACTTTTCTAAAATCTGCTAGGTTAATTTCAAGCACGTATGTTGAATAATCAAAGATCTTTCCGGAAGTATCAAGTACAGAGGCCTGGGCTTTTATGTATACAGATATGTAAATGAGTAAACGCATTTATATTCATATATATAAAATTTAATTAATGTTCCCAGTAGACATAAAAAAATCACAGATGCAAGTCAGAAGTAGGAAAACATTTTATAACTAAAAAAGATCTGGAATATATCAAGACACAAAAAAAGAGTATCTCCACATCACATGGAAGAAAAACAATAAAGAAATAAGAAGCAAAATACATGGTAGAATTAAGAAGTAAAAACAAATGGAGAGAAGATATATTAGTTAACAGGAAGGTGTGAAATATCACTTCTCCTATATGAGGGAAAATTGGAAAATCAGTTGTGGTGATGAAGGTTATAACTGATGTTCATACATAATCAAGGAACAATTGGAGATTAATTTACTCAAGGAAAAAAACCAAACCACTTCAAATATATATATATACATATGTATTAAAAAAAATAGCTATACTTATAGAGACATAGCATACTACCTACATCTTGGTAGAACATCTCAAGAAAAATGAAGGACCTGGTAAATAATCTGTTCTCCCTTTGCTCTACATGCACCTCTCCTGGTGACATCAGTGAGAAAATACACTTAGGCTATCTGTAGGATCAGAATAACACAACACTGATTACAGGAAACTTTCTGCTTGAAAAAGCATGCTTCTGCTTTCAAAATGTATCCCCACAATGTCACTGATAACACTGAAGAATTAAAATGCTAACTTTTTACTGAAGAAAAAAAGGTGGGTGCTTCCATCCATTTCATTTTAGATAATGTGGAAAGATTTTATTTAACATCCCATTTATTTTGGTGGCTTACTATACAGGAAAATGCAACCACAGATCCAATTACCCTGACTGTTGAAGGCTTTTGTATGGATGTATACAGTTCTGAGTCTTTGTGCCCAAATCTAGGAGGAAGCTTTAAAAATCTTTTTTTTTTCTTTTTCTTTTTGGGGAAGAGGATATCTTTCAGAGAAGACTGTGGAATATCTATGAATCCCAAGAAGCATAGCCATGCATAATGTATTACAATTAAAATCTTAACATTACAATCAGAGCTATAAGGCATAAAGGTGAACTGAACTTGATGGATTGCAGAATTAGTATTTTAGATCCCTATATAATATATGAATAAGTTTAGGTGCTGAGGTCCAGATAGGTGACCCAGAAAGTTCTCATTTCAGTAGCTAGCTAATCTGAGAAGTGCTTACTGTTCACAGTGTGTCCTCTGTATTTAGACTGGTAAATCTATAGGCACCAACACTCCACTTAGGCTATTAGATGGGCCCAAAAGTCCTCAGAGGTATCTCATTTGGTAGCTCTGGAGCTAACAATTGAAACCAGAGCAAAGCATGCATCATTTCATCAAAACACACAGATAATGATACCTAGAAAGTAACAAACCTAACTGCTCATTCAGCTGCTTTCTCCAGTCTAACATGGATAAAGACAAGACTGCAAACTCTGAGAGCAATGAGCATAAATTTGGTTTTTTTCCATCACCTTGCATAGTTCAGCATCATGTTCCTACTTATTTAATCTCCTTATGACTCTGTCAGTTTTGTTATCTCTGATGCAGTGATATACTTGTAGACAAATGAGAAACATTCCTGTTCAGGCTATTCTCTAAGATGTGAGTTTGCATTTCAGCAAACTGAAAACAGTGGTAGGAAATCCCGATTTCCTATTTCTGAGGTAAATTCTCTAAACAACAACAACAAAAAATTATAGGTATAGTGCCTTTCTTCATATGTATTTCACACCATATTTTGAAAAAAAAAAACCCTCAATATTGCTCAGCTAATTGTCTAACCGGATGAAAGGCTCCCATGAATGGACAGAGGTATTAAATGTGTTGGTCTGACTCAATTACTGGATTTCAGAGTTAGGACTTTAGGTTTATGTTAGCAGTTCACATGCTAACTTCACCCCTTCGAGTCCCCTGTAGAGCCTATACAACCACCTTCTAAGCACAGAGATGCTTTAGTTGCTACTCTGCATTGCTTTCAGAAAAACCCGAATGCGTGATGAATTTCAGGTATACTGTCTGTATGACAAAGTATCTTGTCAATTAGTCTCTCATATTTCTGCACTCACTTATTATGTGCATGTAAATCAGCTATTCAGACAAGCATTTTTAATATATGCATTTGAAAAAAAGGTTTTACACCCTCACATCAATACACATTAAAGTTTAATTATGTGGAAACTCAACTACCCTTATCAGCAGTAAATTTAAAATTATCTTTGTACGCTGAATGTTGAAGTGAGGTAGTTAGGTAACCACACCTAGCTAGGTAACCCTATAGTTATGCAACCACAGTGTTCATAGAGAAGGAAATATTTCACAATTGTTTTTGAAACTTAGTGACAAAGATTAACATTCAGAGATACTGATAATATGACATCAAACATGAGAAGAAAGCCTGTTATAAGAGCAGATTAACCTTTAACAGTTTTCATGCATTTTACATTTTGAAGATGTTGCTAACTTAAGAAACATTAAATCCTCTCTGGAATTTTGTTTCACATTTATTTTTGCAAACTTATTTCATATAATAAATGCAAAAAAAATTAAAACATGGCTATTTAAAGATATTTTTGCTTTTAGATAGCCACAAGCTGAACAGCTATAGTCTTTGCAGAATTGTACCATATAGACCAGCCCCCACATAATGCATCCTCTTCCAGTAACACACGCCACGCTATTGTCTGTGGTTTAACTTTTCCTTTCATATTACACACCTACTAGATAACACTCACTTTGAACAGCTTTAATTTGGGATCCAGAAGGAATTCTAAAATTTATATTTTACAACTTATCTTTGCTCAGTAACAGCAAAGTCCTAGTGCATGGTGAAGTGCAATCACACTCTAAATTGTGGACCATATTGTTATTTTTGCACATAATTATTCTGAATATGTAAATTAACTTCTCATTCATTTTAAATTTCAGAATTCAGGATATTTTTATACTCATTTTCCTTCCTTTAGGCATGCTCTGCGACTTTCATTTATTTAGTAGCAACTTACTTGTGACTCACCGTATTATCCAAGGAAAGTTTATTGTAATGTATAGATATAGAAGCGTACAATAAGGAAGCGGATGTTATAATACAAAACTAATAGAATACAGATACTGTAAATTCTAATTTATTTATCCTTTTAAAAGTTCAAAAATAGCTTCCAAAATTCTCTACTTAGCTAACCACTTCTATGCAAGTGTTATTTGTTTGTTTTGGTTTGTTTTGTTTTTTACCTGGTAAGTACCACAAGAAATGTTTATTTGTACATTGATTCATTCATCCATATTTATCCAAGAACTAATATCTTTTTTCATAAAAATCCCTTTACAAAAAAGTACATAGTTGTATATGGCAATTATTTTAGCTTTCTAATGCATATGTTAATGAAATTCAAATGAATAAAAAGAGTACTTGCCTAGGACAGTTATCACAATATAAAAAAGTCCTGTCAACAGAATGATGCAGTCATTAGTACGCACTATAAAACTAAATGTCTGTATTATTACAAATTATGTGTAAATAACGAACATACTTAAAATTCACAGTTATGTGATGGAAAATATGCATGCACTTAACATCGCTTTGATGAGACTAGTATAAATTATAGATAAGATACACTGAAAACAGTGAGACAAAAAACATATTCCATACAGCCCAAGTGATTCAAAATAGAATTTATCAGCCAACGATATTAAGTAGTATGAGCATCTACTTCTGCAATATGTAGCATTCTTTGCACATATGGAATACATTTATAGTCTTACTAGTCACTGTTTTTTCCTCTGATGTTGTAACTTTACATCTCTTCCATTTAAAGATCTTGTCCATTTTTAGTTGAAGTGAATGGGAGTCTTTAGATGGAGTTCAAAGGTTTCTGTTATAGTTCAATAAAGACACATGTTTGGTTTGAGACTTAAGTGCTGTACATAATATACATATCATCTGTACATATGCGTAATAGACCTGATACATTGGAAATTCTCCTGTTAACTTCAATGGCTTTTGGTCAGGCATTGTAAGTATACTATATCAGAAAGTTACCTAAATTCAGATCTTCCAAATGCAGATATTCCTATACCTGAAAAGTTCTTTGCATATACCCCATAGTACCGCATAGTGTAACAGGCTCATATTATGCTTGTGCCTCTATTATATACATGCAATAAGTATTCTGTATGGATTTGAGCAGGTTGACAGTGAAACTCAGTATTTGCTATTTTGACGGTGGATAGAGGTACTCTTTTCATTGTCAACAGCAAAAGCCCACTCTCATCACAACATGGCACATCTGTCTAATCACCCAGGGAAAAATGATGTGCATGTAACCTGCCAGTAAATATCAAATATGGTGTCACCTATCCAAAATATTGAATGAAAGAAAATGTTGCACATAGCAAAACTAGATGAAGAAGAAAAAAGCTGAGCTAATCTGTTAGCCCTTTTCCTATTCTCAGAAGTGCCAAGTGGAACTTTTAACCCTTATTTTTCAGTGACGCACCAGTTTTGTTTCCTTTTAGTTTTCCTTTTCCATTAAAGAAAATGTTTGAGCAATGCCTTCGCACATTTCTTTGAAAAATCAAGATCAAGATACTGATACATAGGGTGGTTCTGAATGAGGCATCCTTTTCTGTTTTTAGTGGAATTTATTTGTGTTTCATGTTGGTGATTAAAAAAAAGAAAAAAAGATTTTTCTTTGAAGTTATTATGGAATATCTCAGTCCTTGAAAAGTTAGGAAGAAAATATTACTTAAACATATGCTCTTTCTGTTGAAGCAGAATATCAGGAAACTCCGTATCACTAGATTTGTCTTCAGGCATTTGAGGCTTAAAAGTACATTTCTCAGTCCTGACTCTGCAGTAGGCTGACCAGTGTAGCAGAGAAAGCCATTTGCTATGGAAGGCTATTAAAAGTAAAATAAATTCTGCAGTGGTAAGTTGCAATGAGATGACTTGGACATGTCCTCTTTTCGCCTACAGACTTCTGAGCCAAATTCACTTGAAAATTGTTAAGATCTAGTCTCTCTTCCCTGTTCATTTTAAATATAAGGGCTGTGATTCCACACAGTCACAGAAAGATAGATATCCTCAGCAGACTGCTTTGTCCTTCCTCAAGTTTATAACAATGTGAGAGACTCAGGCACTTGATGTCTTGTCTCTACTCTTTGCTCCCATTTTGACTACAAAAATAAAAGCATGCATGTACATCTATAGAAATATGTCTCACTGAGCTTATGATGTACTGACATAATTTAACACTGCAGCTAATCCATTTATACTGAACACTTGTAAACTACTTTTTTACAACTACTATATATGTATTTTTAGATAAATCTTCCTTTTTTCTTTCTTTTCTCCCCAACTGTGAAATTTCATCACATAGCCCTAAAATCTTCAGTGTGACTGGGTTGCATCATGGCCAATATTTTTCCTCTGTGGATAATGTAGTCACCCAAAGTCAAGCTTTTAAAATGCTTTCATATTGTACTACATTGTTCAAATATATTCACTCTCTTCTCCTCATCCAGCACCACTTATATATGCCTGAACAGACTCTTTAAAGTTTTATTTTTCCTGTGTGATTCCCTATCTCTGATACTAAGATGTTCAGTATTTGCCATATATAATCATGACCCACACTCAGACACCTTTGTAATATAATGCCACTTATTTTCTCGAGAAGAGATTCCAGAGAAAGAGAAGTGTATTGGAGAAGCCCTCCTCCTCCTGCAAGCAGTAAAAACACTTTGATGCATCCTTGTACAAGAATCTAGATAAAGAAGCACATAAAAGGAGTTTTCTGTCACGTCTATTCTGATTCAGCCTGCAAATTACTCAAATTTAGGTATTTCCATACAGATGAAGAAGGTGCCTAATACCCCACGAATAACTCATATCTAGGTACATTTTGACCACCCACAAGCAGGAATGAGAGGCACTTGGAGAGGGGTCCCCAACAACCTTTCGAATGGTACTCGAGGCCAGTTCTTCTGCCTCTTTACTCAAAGAACAGAAACTACTGTTCTTCTCCATGTCACCAACCAGTACTTGCACACGCAACTTCTTTTTTTCCTCTGTCTTAGCCCAGCAAGTTACGCATTCAGAGCAAAGTGTGTCTTTCTTAATCAGGCTACGTTGGTCAAGTTTCAAAACTGAAAGAAACTGATAGGAACTACGGAATAAAATAAGCACAAACCTAAGAGAACACTAGGAACACCAGATATTAAAGGCAGAATAAGAAAGGAAGCAAAGCCGTAGGACAGACTTGTACAATTACCTAACGTAAATTGGTCCACACTTTCACGGGAGTGAATTATTTTTACTTAGTTTCCCCGTTCAATGCAGTCAAAGGGAGCCAATTGCTCATCACTTATTTACATGCCTGAGTAACAAAATAAACCCAAGACTTTTTAAATGAAAAGTAATTCCCTTCATTTCTGAACATTTTATCAGTGTTTTCCTCAAAATTTGACTTTTCTAAGGAACACTGAAGTGATTCCCTGAAGGGTACTACTTCAGACTATTTCTTTTATTTTAATTTACTCTTCCAGTTTTACATGTGTTTCCTTACTAAATTTAAATTGTGTCTGTGTATCATCTCCATTCTATTAAGAGACTAAGATCAATACTGAAACAAAGTGAAAACCCATACAAATTTAGAGGGAGACTGGAGATAAGCAGAGAGGTTGTAAAAAATTAAATACTGTACAAGTAATAACTATTTTAATTGACAAATTCTGATAGGCCCTTGCTGGGCCTATCTGTCCTTTTACTGTATTTCTGCGTCTCCACCTGAGTGAACTGAGTATGTCAGACACATGAAAAAAGGCATGAAATTTCACAGGCTTTTCCTTATAACAGTCATCTCTGACTGTCCCTCACACTGCATCAAAATTCATCTTTGCCTTTATTCTAGAAATTAAGCTTATGCATAAATGTTCTAAATGCATTATAAGTCAGAAATAACAGAGTTTCGTCACTGTCCAGGAAGGGTGATGTGAAGTTGCAGCAGCTGCTAAAAGCCAGAAGTTCCATTTTGATGGTATATCTCAAATATAGATTAAAATATTTGTGGAAGAAAATGATGAATTCAGGACCTAGAAAATTTTAGCTAAACATAGCAAAGACTCACCAAATTATAAAACCACTCTGACAGTGAATATAGCACAGGTAAAAAGCACAACTGAATATTTCCAATAAAGGAAAAACATAGATTTTTTATGGAGAGAAAAATAAGTCACTAGCCAATCATTTCTATGTCTGGAACTTGGTATAATGTTGAATTGACAAATGTGTAAGCTTAATCTAGCTATAGAAAAGTTGTGTTATCAGCAGCAATCAATACTTATTCAACATACTTCAAGTTGCTCTTGTGAACAAAGTAAGTTAATCACATTTGAAAATAGTATGGGCAGTAGAAGAATGAATGATAATATCTGAAAAGATTTCAAGCTTCAGATGACACATTTACTGCAATAGTATAAAGTTTGCAAGTCAGTTGTGTCAAATTATACCTATTCATGCTAAAGTATTAACAGATAATAGTGGCAGACTATTGGAAGGGCTTCAACTTAGACAAGTGCATGAAAATTAAGCCCTGACTCACTTGATAACTTGATAACTCATGTTGATTTTTTATGGTATAGGTGTCCAGGCAATATCAATGTTAGGGCAAATGTGCTGAGAGGTACATATTCCTGAGTAATAGACTGAATACAAAATAGAATTAGATTATACATATACTTGCTGGTTTATCTACCAAGAAACAGTTGGTATAAAGGTACTTAGCCTAAAAGCACAGTGTCCTGACAACAGTAAATACATCTGTAAACTTTTGTCACTCAAATTTTCTGCTGATCTGCAGCTCTGTGAACAATAATGAAAGCAGAATGTCTTAACTTTTGGCAACATGCAGAGGAAGCAGCAAAAATATATGGACTGTACTGGGAAAAAAAATTGATTTTTCTCACAATACTTGCTTCATCAAATACTGTGAAAAGGTTTATTTGTTTAAGCATGTGCAGCTAAATTTTTTTATAATTACAAAAAAAGAGAGAGAAAAACACTTTATTTTTTGACCTAGAAAGTAAACATTACAGTCTTTCATAAAGGATGGGTTGCAGGACACTCGTCTTGTAGGAGTCTAATACGCAAATCATTGTTTGAGTTTCTTCCCAGTGGAGAGAGTTTTTAACCAAAAAGAAAGAATAAAGCTGTTCAATTACCTGGTAAAGAATTTGAATGCAAATAGAAACCAAAATGTTAAAAGTGCTTCAGTGTGCTGTAGTTTTCAGATAGAAAGAGATTTGACTGGATTCAGAAAAGTTCTGCATGGATTTTTCTGGAATTCAATAGATTTATTAAAATACTGTACTCAACTGATAGGTTTCCACGGCTTTACCAAGGGGCTTTTTCAAGTGGTACATCTAGTAGCTAGCAAAGCCAGTCTCTCCACTCACAGGCAGAACCATGGGCACTTAATTATTTTTTTTAAGCAATAATTATGCCAAAATTTTTGTGCATGTTATTCTTTAGTTAGCTTCAATTCAGCTACTTTTTGGTATAATATGGTGTTCAAACACAGATGGGCATAGATATCAAGAAAATTATAAACCAGCTCAAGAACAAGTATTAGCTGGATAGTTGTGTTTACTCATTTTGTTGAGTTTTGAGCTATATAGTTACTGGGGACATGAAAGAAGCACAAGAGGGGCAGGACTACTTTCCGTCTATTTTAATAACTTCTCATTATAATATTCAGAAAGCTCACTTGTTTCTTCCTGTTAATCTTTTCTGCCTAACAAAAAATGATGACTGCCTGTATCAATCGAGTTCATATTTATATGTCTATAAAGTTCCCTTTTTGTTGTTGTTGTTATTTCCTCAGTAGTAAAGCAGTAAAATAATTTACTTGGTTTTAAATTAGGCCCTGATAAATGTAAGACTTAAGTCTTGCATGGGGATTAAAAGCCATGTTCTGCTGGCATGACATTTTTTGCAAGATCGAGGTATTAATTTGTAGATAAGTGTGGGAGAACGCACATGTACATGCTGAGTCCCTGTACCAAAAAATCCTGAAATGCTTTTTTCACTGATGATGTAAAACACATTTTGCTTTTTATTAAGATAATAAAATGGATGAGACCACATTACAGATTAGTTGACAGCACAATTTATAATCCATACTATAAAATGAAGGTCTTTGGTTAGCAGGATTCTGAAATGCATTTGAAAATGTTATTTTCCCTTCTGTTTGCAGATCTTTAAAATAAAAATAAATGCTTTTGTATGTTAAAAATTGTGCTTTTCAGTGAAACATATGCTATGGTTTAGCCTGTAGAACAGTTTTCAGGGAATTAAACTCTAAATAATTGAATTAATACTAAAAATCTGTCTGTTAACTTGATACAAAGGCAATCATTATGATGTGGAAACTTTGAAAATAATTTTAAATCTTAAATAGCTGTACATATGAATCTATCCAAGTTATATCATTATCACCCTAAAAAAATCCCATTGATTCAGACACACACAATATGAAATCAAATAAATGCAACCAATAAAGCTGAAACCCTTCGTTTGCTCTAACTTATTTTCTTCTTTTTATTCATGGCTAAAAGGATACCTTAAAAGAACTAGTTGAAATATCTGGACATATTAATGTGGATGTTTTTCCTGGTATACCATCATTCCACCCCTTTGAGGTCCATGTGGAAGGGCTAACACGTCTCTTTCAAGAGCCAGCGTGGCATATTGGAATATACTAGCCCATTGCACTTAATAATGTCTAATGAACAGTAAGAAAAGAATGTATTACCCCATTGCACCTGGTAATGAATGTCCAGTGAACAGCAATAAGTAAATAAATAAGTAGAAAGGCACCATTTCTGTAACCTCTCAGTTCTCTGGGATAAGTTCCCAATATTCTGTAGACCTTCCTCCAAGTAAACCCCTAGTGAATTCATGTTACCCAATTCTCTTCCTGTTACAGAAGTGCACTCTGTTTTTTTGTGCAATAAATCCTACTTACTTTGAAAAAGTTCTTCTAACAATGTATTACTTTTTTTTCATTCTCAAGAGCAAAATATAATCAAACAAGAATTCATCAAGCTAGATGGAATTTTCCTTTCTATAGAAAGCTAAATATTCCTTTTAATGATACTTTTTTTTTATCTGCAGAAATATACTTATGATATGTACAAGAATCTGTAGTTGCCTGTCTTCTGATCTCCCATTTCTGTAACTTAACAGAGCATGATATACTTTGAGACAGGACACATACATTATTTCTAATTTAAATATCTGTGGTACAACAAAAGTGTTATCATGGTCTCTGAAGTTTTTTCCCATCAATCACAATGGCCACTTCTTTATCTGAACAAATTTAGGACCTGACTTTGAACACATAGATTTTTTTTTTCTACTTTACAAATATGGAAACAGAGGTAGATGCCTAAGCCTCAGGAGCAATATTCACAGGTGAGACTTCACTTTGTTAAAATATACTGTCAGCAGGATGCATAGATAGTTATCCCTGTCTTTCTCTTCTCTCCCTGAACTCTTACATGGAATAGATAACCTCTTTGGGATTGTTTCACCAGCCCACAGACACCAGCATATACTACATTTTACCTATATTATCCTTCATTCAAGGGAATCTCATATTTCGTGAAGGTCAGGAATAAGCTCATATTCCCATAGTTTCTTGTAAAGAGAGTTTTCCTCTTTTGGAAAATTAAAGTCTAAACTCTACCTCTGAAATGCCTCCGAAAGGATTCAGAGTACAGACAGAACCTGGCTTTCAAGATTCAGATATGGATTGTTTTAAGAACTTCACTGAAATTCAGTTAGTTTTTTTTTTTTTTTTTCTGTCTGAGATAGTTTCTGCACACCTTGAAAAGAAATATTATTAGATTTTACCTCTCTGCTGGTAAGGCCTGTCTCATGCGTATCTCTAAATCTTTAACCACAACAGATAAAATAGAGTATGAAAATATTAAGAACTATTATGTGTTTTGCAAATGCACAGAAAAACATGTAATACATAAAACATATTGCACCGACATATGCCAAATCCAGCTAATGAATGAATAGCATCTGGAAATGCAAGTAAGTGTAGAAGTACTTCAACTGCATACACAAAATATATCAGCTTGAAAACTTATTTTGTACAACTAATAATCCATTATGAAGTATAGGTATGATCTGAATAAAAGGCAAAATAATTCCTGTAGTCAGAGAAAAATACAATACATTGTAAAACCTACACAGGTAATGCTGACACCCAAAAGCCAACACTTTCAAATGTGAATGCTTAATGTTACACTTCTGGATGGGTGTTTGTGAGCAGACCCGAATATTCAAAACTGTTGAACCCTGACGAATGTCTATAGCTTCAGGGAGAGTGAAAGCAGCTGGTATTTAAAAAAAGAAAAAAAATGATATTTTTAATTATATATTTAAACACAAAATTCTAAGCCTCCCTTTAAATATCAAGTCACAGATTCATCCAGCCTAATGTTAGACACTTCTACTAAGCTCTCACCTCTAGTAAGATCAGCCTTTTGTAATGCCTCTCCCACTCTCTATTGACCACTCTCTATTGACAGAAATAGCTATAAGTGATCTGATTCTTAGTTTAGGTATCTTTGACGGGTGCCATAAGTTACGTGAGACAAATGCATTCCAAGGGTTTAAAAACACTGGCTAAAGTCTAAACTGTATTTCACTTATTCTAATCCCTCATGATGAATTTTAAAACTAAGTAAATTTGATAATCAAAGTTTACCTACCTATTTCTAAATCTTTGTTTTCATTTATATTTCTAACATATTCATTTTCTCTAGTTTTCCCATATATTTCATCAAGGCAGAATTTCAGTACTTTTGAGATCTCACTCCCTTATACTGGGTGTAGAATAAGCATTTTGCTTTAATTAATGCTATTTGTTTTCACCTTTGTGAGAAAAAGATATGTTTTGTAGATTAATAGAGATTGATACTGTTACATATTTCATAGCTTTCAAAGTAAGGACCCTGTTCTGGGATCGGCTCTAAGACTCATAATTAAAGCAAGAAGATACATGAAACTCATACATTACATGAAAATTCCTGGGTACAGATTACGTGCATATAAAAGCATAATTGATGGAGAAGAAAAGAAAAATAAGAAGCAATGTAAATTTTTAAAAGATTAAAAAAAAGTCCTGGGTAGGAATCTTGAACCAACTGATTTTAGGTCACTTTAGCTGTCTTTGTCAGCAGGTGCCTAAACATAGGCGTCAGTGACATTTTAGGTGTCCTGGAGTATGGCGTCTGGCCACCAGCTGTCTCTCCAGAAGGAGGTGAAGCTCTCATAGGTGCTATGTCATATCTACCAGCCCCATACAAGTTTCTCAGATACCCTAAGGCATCTTAAATGGTAACTACATTAGGGTCCTAATCGGCTCCCTTTGCTTCCCACTTCTGCAACAATGCAAATAAGATCTCTTCTCTGTATCTAGGAATTCATTTCTCTTATCCAAATAGGAAGACATAACTGGGTTAAACTCCTTTCCTGTCCACTCACTAGCGTATTTATAAGTGTATCTTTAATTCAAAGCACGTGTTCTAAATATTATATTAATATAATTCAACATTGGGACTTAACTAAGAGCAGAATCTAGTGGACAAAGATTTGCCCACCATTACTGCATTACTTGCACTGAATACACTAAATTTTTCAATATGCAAGGAGTACAGGACCATAGTATAAATATGACTAAGCTAACAGAGTATTAACTTTGATCGAGGCCTCATTTATGCTAATTTTACATTAATGTAAAATACCATAAATAGTCATGAATCAATTTCTACCATTAGAAAATCTTCCATTCTTTGATTTGCATGACAATTTATAGAAATATATATCAAAGTAAAATCAGAATATCCTATTTTATGACTAAAAATGTCTAAAAACAGGTAGGTGTGTGATATACTAAAGGCATGTTAAAGTATTCTTATGCAAAGATCAGTAAGAAGAAAGTGGTTATGAAAAGTGAAGTTAAATTCTGTTCCATATAGCTGGCAATTTATGAAGTATTCATTTTATTTTTATAACATCAATTAGAATACCATTTCTTCAGCTTTCTTGATTCTTTTATTAACCTCGTTACTATTTTTGAACTGAAATTTTGTATTTATTTGAGTTGTGCTCTATTATACAGTATCAAAGTACAGAGATAGAGCAGTGAGACTCTTTTTTCAGTCTTGTCAACACATATGGTCTGCAAGTTCAGAAACAGTTCAGTCTTGGAGTGCAAATCAAATATTCCCACTTTGTAAGGCAATGCTAAGGTTTTACACTATGACTAATGCCTTATTATCACAATTTCTGCTGAACTGACAGGGCAAAAACTCTTCCTTCATATTTCTGAAGGCTTATCTACATATTGCAATTGATTTGCCACATAACTGTTTCACAGTACTGGGAAACTGCTAAAAATATAGCACTCGGTTTAGAAAGTCCCACCAGGATCCACCCAGTCATTTACAAATGGCTTGTTACACAGATTACGTGATAGAATTCAAGCTTGAAACTTTACTTTGATAGATTGTGAAATGAGAGAAAAGTTAATGAATTGAAACTATTCTACCATTCTGTAGGGCAATTCAATGAAAATTTTAATAACAGTGAATCTGATGAGCAAGATATTGTGATGATGAACATAACAATCGTGTGCAATAACTGGTTTGAAGTATTGTACTAACATGAAAAATAATTAAAACTTACTTAGAGAACTGTGTTCATATGCATAATTTGCAAGGAATCAGAGTCAATTAGTAATGAAAACTTCAGCTGTTTTTGTTTGTCACACACAGACTGCCTAATGTAGTGAAAAATCCAGCATGAAATTCCTCATTCTGCTTCACCCTTCTCAGACTTCCCTTGAAATGAAAATTCTATTTCAGTACGGTATTTCTTTTGGGGAGCTGATTTTTTTTTTTGTTTCCAAATCATTTTCTATGAATTATGTATGGTGGTTATGTTGTACAGCCTTGTTCATGAGAGACAGAAGCCAGATGACAGCATTTATTTTATTTAAAACCGTAGCTGATGTTTCTGAAGCTAAGCAGCTTGGGACAATTCATTCTTGTTTTAACTTCATTTCCTGTAATCTTTTAAATCTGTTTGAAGATAGCAGGCTATATCATCAATAACTATAAAATTCAAAAATAACTCTACCAACTTTAACAAAGCTATTGATTTTACTTTGTTTCTGAACCTTGCAAGGGAACTTTTTAATGAGTTTTGATTCCTTTTAAGAATTTGTGCTTTAGTCTATCAAGGGCTGTGCTAATCCTCTTCATAACCAAAATTATTTTCATAAGAAATTTATAGACTTTTCCTCATCATGGATTTTTGGGTAATAGTTTGCAATTTTGTGCAATAAATACAACATTAATGAAAGAAAGGAGGAAATTAATACTTCCATTAACTGACAACAGTGCTACTTGTTTGGATTTGACATGACTTTTCTGCGTATATGAGTTCTTTCTGGGATTGGAAACTACTTTGATGCGCTTCCACATTTTTGTTTTTGTTTTTAGTGTTCCTGAGAGATTCAGGACTAAGACTTCCATATCTCTCAAGGAAAAAAAAAAAAAGAAAAAGAAGAAAAAAAAAAGATGTAGTCCAGAGTGCAAACGTCTGTTCTCAGTAGGGCCCTTACATCTTGGAGTCAGCAGACTCCTGAGTATGAGGGAGGGGTCCTTTGGGGTTGAGGGACTCAGTGCAGCGTGGGGCCTGTGCTGCTCCCCGGTGGTGCTGGCTTACCAGATGTGCTGGCCACCAGGAGGAGGAGGAAGAAGCTAGATACTGGGATCCTCTCTTCTCCACTGTGGAAAATTGGATAATTATTGGAACTACACCAGTTTACAGCAAAGGAATATATGGTCCAGGTGAAAGACTCAAAGTGTAGAATTAATTTGAGCAAATGCAGCTGTTTATAGTTGTAGATATATATTTAGGCAAGGTGCTCTAGATTCCTGTTAAAGTCAATGGAAAGAAATAAAACTTTTAAAGTGTGCTTTATCTCCTTCTAAATATGGATAGGACTTATTTAGAGATTAATACTTCTAAATGTAGGTATCTAAATTTGAGCTAAGCATCTAAGTTCCAGTTACAGTCAGTGAAAATCTTGGCCTAAACATAAATGGCTGGTACCATTTGAGATGCCCTAGGATATCCTAGTCACCCAAGACATATTCATTGGGCTAACTGATAGGACACAGGACCTACAAAAGATCTGCAACCCTGTAGAGGGGCAGCTACAGGCCAGTTTGGATACCCCAGGATGCCCAAATTAATACTGTGCTTAAAAATTCCATGGTAAGTGTCTAGTTAAGCTGAAATAAGATTCCTTCCAGTCTCTATCGGCTGTACTGACCACACTTTTGCTGACTGCACTGAGAGCTTGGTCACCTAGCTCACACCCATCTGAAAATATTTAGTCACCTAAATTCAGGTATCTCAGTCAGGAGCTGAACTCTTTTGACATCTCAAATATGTCATGCGAATGTTAAAAGTTCCCATTTCTCCCCGTTGACTGTGCAGAAGGCCAAAGCTGACTTGCTCAATAGGAGGTATCTACACTGCAGATATCAGAAGTTCAGCAGAACAAGTATACTGAATTTCTGCTTCAGAATGTAATGCTGAAGAAAATCTCAACAGCCACATCTATTAATCTGATGCACATAAGCTATGATCCAAGAAAATGTGGTCAAAACTGATTTCAACAAGTTTAGATCCTTTGTCAGAATCAGTGCATGAGAAAAAAAATGATTTAGTATCCAGTTTCTTGGCCTCTGCCCTAATACTGGTAATCTGACTTGTCAATTAGTGTCAGCTGTGGTTATATCGATTTGTGTGTATTATGGACTCTACCTAAAATTAAACTCATTCTGCAAACTCAGAGACTACAAAGCAGTCCATGGCTGATAATTTTCTATCACTACTAAGTTAAATATTTAGCCTACTTTTCTTATGAAGAGAGATTTGGGCTTAGTCATTTTCATCTTTATCCTTTATTCAGTGATACCTATTTCACTGGACTGCTATGAGTAAGCTGAGCAAGATTTTGCCCTGTTTATTGAGGTTTACATAAATTATTCTTTAGACATCACATAATTAAGCATACAAGCATATTGTGAAAGTGAGTTATCTGATATTCTTTGCTTATGCTAAGTCTTATTCTGATGTCATTTGTATTGAACTAAATTGGGGATGCTGTCCTAAAGCCAATAGGGGGACACTTTTGAAAAGATAATAATAAAATAAATAATGTCATAAAACCTCATTTTTATTGTTGCCATTGTTGCTATTTTACTGAAATATTATCCTACTTTCCTGTATGAAGTAGTGTAGCATTAAATATTAATATAATGTAAAAATTACCTTCTGTCAGCACCATCAGTAATGAGTTAATATGTACCCCAGTCTATATCGTAATGTTACAACAAGGATCACCAATTGCACCTGTAATATTTTTGTTTTCTTTTTAATAAACTGTGATTTGACATAAAAAAGACCCTGAATATTCCAAGAATACTCTTTGACTGCCTTCTTATATGCATATATTCTTATTTTTAATAATAAGTTACACCTTGAGGAAGTTATTCATAAGCATGAGATTCATCACACCTAACTAGCCGCATAAAAATTAAACAGCTTAGCTGAGATTTAGCTCGCTTCAACCCTAGGAGCTACAGTTCAGTCACAGACTGAGATACCCAACTTCATATGCTCACAATACAGCCACTACATTTCAGTCAGGGAACACTTAATATAGCTAAACACAATAATTTATAACATTTAAGATATACTAAAGTGTCATGCCTGGACTTCAGCTGCCAGCCCATCAGAGAAAATATTTTAAGCCTATGCAGTTTTCTCAGGTACTGTAGGATGTCTTAAAGACTACCAAGCATCCATATGTGGGCAACCCAAACAATGTTAAAGCTTCTTTCGGAATAAAGGCCCATTTGTCTACCCCGAGTTCAAAGAGGATGGGATTATATTCTAATGCCGTTGTGCATAACCATAGTCATTTGAGCTAAATCTACTAACCTCTTCTAGTAGTTTTGTTATAAAATATTAGCTCACATTCACTCATATTTTTACTATGTTTTGAATTAAATATTTTTTTTATTGTCATATTCTTGGCTACTTGTCCAGCCAGGCAATGTCAGTCAAAGCCAAAGGCAGGGACACCAGAGGCAGTTACACACACTCACCAGGGATCCTGAGAAAGAACTATGTCATCAGACCCTAGCAAGCAGGAAGGGGGGGGGGGGGGGAGTACAACTTTTAAACCCATTAATGATTCTCTGGGACAAATGCTTAGCCTGCAGGAGGTACGCTGTGCATAATTAGATTTCTGAATGAACAAGAAGTAGGATTATATCTCAGACTTAGAGGCCAAGAAGTACATACTGGCTCATGTTCATACTGCCTAGAGCTAGTCCCTTCTTTATCAATTTTGTCTTGGGCAGAGCTAGTGGAGAAGTACAAAAAAGAACTAGGAAATAATCTAAATTTTTTCAGTAGAGATTATCCATTCTGGATAATCCATTATGGATTATGGGTCCAGTGCTCGAGTTCACTCAAGTTCTAGCTTCATTTTTTTAGCAGAATAGAAGATTCTATTCAAACCAAAGGGATATGGGGCTCTTAGCCCATTGCAAAAGGAGCTACATCATGCAAGATCATGATTTCTGTTTTCTCTTTCCTCCATTCTTGTTTGATAATTTAGTCCCACATAAGAAATCAAGATACAAAGCAGGAATTTGCAGCTGACTTTCTTCTCTCTATAAGATTTTTTTAACCTAAGTAATAAACTCTGACATTTGAAAAATTTTGCTAACCAAGAGACTACTGCAGATATATATCTATACATATCTGTTTTAGATTTAGTCCAAAAAATATATATGTTCTGATGAAATATATACGTGGATATTTTCCGTTAGCTTTCTATATCATGCTAGGTATGACTGAGGCTCCATTAATACCAGTACTATCAACTCTGCTATAACAAGTATCTCCCATTGAACAGTCTTTACTAAATGTCTTTATCATAAGCTTGTTGCTTCATAATGAGAAGCTTATTGCTTCCAAATACCCAACTACACTGATAAAATTCATGTAAATTAACCATGTTGCAATATTATCTGACCAATACTCTATTAATGATGTAACACTCACAGCTAGGACTGATCTTTTAAAATGTGCAACCTGTTTTTAAACTTTGCTAACAAAATCTTTTCTTCACATGGATTTCATTCTCAATTTGATCCATGTAGGATAACGGGCATGCTCAAGTATAATGCAAAATGTGGCTCAGAATCCTTACATTTATTATTCATATTGCAAAAAATCTATGAATACTATGAATTTGTGCAAAACACAAATGGGCCTAATTTAATAAACATGCCTGCAACTGAGCTGATAAATTTGGACAGACTAGTAATTTATGACTGTGTAGTAAGAACCACTTCATTTACAGCTTCATTTCCATGTTGCCTTGTTAAAAGTCCAAAATCAACAAATCTAATCATTATCTTAAATATACCTTATCATTTATTTAGTATCTAAGGAATATCGTGTTATAATAAAAATTAGTTCATTAAAATTGTCTTTCATAAAGGTCATAGAAAGAATTTTTGACCACCTAACTGCCCCCTGTTCCCCTGGGCATCTCTAGTTAATGCCGGTTCCTCCTCACTGCTGCCTGGACCCACAATTCTTCTTAGATAATTGCAGCAAATCTGCAGGGGTTAGCACCCATATTTAGTGCATTCCTCTTGTTCACTTTTACTCTGTCGTCCTATGTTTCTACATTATCTTCTTGCTTGCATTCAAAAGTATCTATATCTAAATTAAAACCCGAAAAAGACAAGGCAAAAAAAAAAGGGGGGGGGGGGGGGGAAATAGGTTTGGATGTGTTTTTCACCTTACAGGATATATGCATCTTAGTATACTATGGAAAGAAAGAAAGCAGAGAAGTCTGAAATCTGAAGTGTTATTATGATTATTAATATTATTCCCTTCCACCATCCATGCTGTAGCAGAAAGTATCTCTAATACGGATGTGAGTGAGATTAATGCAACAGTCAAAATGCAGCAAAGAAAAGGAAACAAACAAACACAAAATTTTACCATTTCAGTGTTTTAGAGATAACCATTGACCTATCTTTTTGAAGAATGTCACCAAGAAAGGATCATCTTTTCATTCATGGGCACACTTTTCAACTACCATGATCTTCACTACATAACAGAGAATTAGTGTGATGCTTATATTTTGAGTAGTGCAGAGTTTGTTTTAACTGATTGTGTTAAGCAATATTTTCTTGCCAATTTAGCTAAAATAGTCTCATCAAATGAAAAAGAAAATTCCATGATGAAGACACCTGACAAAATAACTTTTATAACCACATTAATTAATTTTGAATCATTTGCTTCCTGAACTGTAACTATTAAGAAAATCCTATGTTGCTTTTATGCTTTTATTCTCTACACTTGTATACAACTTAAGCACTGACAGTTCTCTCTAAGAGTCCATATTGCTTGCAGAGTGCCCGATACACAACATTGCCAACTTTGTCATGCCATATTTATCCTGGGCAACTTGATACATCCACTTACAGTATGACTAATAGTCTCTGGGGTCTAGCCACATAGACTACATCCTGCACTTAAATCTTTCCTACCATCTGTCTTCTCTTTAAGATATCTGTCTCATGCGAATAGCTTGTTACTGTGTGTCCATAATTAAATTATATTTTTCCCTTTTCAATCCTCCTGTGGAAAAACACTTACAATTTGGCACTTTCTTTTCATGAAACATTTTTTTTCTGAAACACTTTCCAATGTATTTTCTCATCCATTGCTAGACTTTATCTCTCATTATGATCCTCTTAATGACCTCAACAATGACTATAACCATTCAGTATTGTATTCCTCATTTATATTTCAAACTTGACCCAAGAACCAGTTATTTACTATTATGGTAGTAGTAATAACTGTCAGGATTCTGTTGTTACATTTTTGTTTCCTGAGCCTTCTATTACTTTATGATGTTTCTATTATAGTTATTATGTACTATAGCAATTTCTGAAGGCACTGGCTGAAATAGGAGTCCCAGACAAAAGCAACCATTAGGATACAATCTCCAAGTCAAAGAGCTAGCAATTTGAAAAGACAAACATGAACCCCAGTAAGGAAAACAGAAGGAAAAACATATATCATCTGTGGGATACATCTGACCAATTGATATCCTCTAAAATCATCACCCTTCAAAAATTAATTGTCATGTCTCAACTAATATCTCTGATATGGTTCATTTTGTATAATTTCAGGGGGTTGATTTAGTTCTCACCTGTATTTAATTATCTACTGTGCAGGTATATATAACTGAGCCACATTCAGTGTCCAGTTCCTCTGCCATTTGTGGTCTTGGAGTATTTTGCCTGCTACCAGCTGAACAGATCTCATATAAGCTTTGAATCCTTCATGTTAGCACTGTGCAGGTTACACAGTGAGATACCAAGGTTACTCAAATGGCACTGGATGGGAGTAACCGAATGAAGCCACTGGCTTCTCAGTGGAGAGGCTCAGTTCAGCTGTTTACACGTGTTTCTACTGCTATTTGATATGCTTTAATGTTCCCAACCTAGCCTCCAGCCGCCACTCCAGAAATATATTAGTATGCACTAGGCCTTCTATCGTATCTACAAGCCTCATGCAGACATCTCAGATATGCTAGGATGCCTCTGATGGGTTTATTTGCTTGTGTGTAGGCATCTGAATCAAGTCCATCAAGTTAGGTGAGTCAAATCCCACCTACACTTTAGGTTATGTAGTTATCCAGGAAATCAGTCACATCCCCTAAATTTTTCCACTGGACTATGGTGCTTCCAAATTTCTTCATAGCTCATCTGCGCTACATTTTCCATTGGTCTCCAAAACATTCATTGTGAGTTCCCAGCCCGCTTTTACTACCTGAACTTTTATTTGTAGAAAAAAGAACTACTATCTTTTTCTTCTTTTCCGTGAAGTCAGCTTTTTAGCACACCTCATTTGTAAAACTCTCCACTCACAAGAGAGTTGCAATTGGTTCAGAAATGATAAAGTAACACAAACCAAGCATGACAACCCTTACTTAGACATATCTGCTTTGAGACCAAAGCATAAGGCATCTGTCTGGATACTCATGGCATCAATAAAAGTCATTGACAACTCAGAGGATTTGTTTCACTGACTTAGTTGGAGACTATCTGAGGAGGATCAGTCCTCACTACCAAGTGGGAAGGGAGAAACCTGGAGAAGGAGTTCAGATACTAGCAATATTTCAATGAGGCAAATGCTAGAGTACTTTGTTCCACCAGTTCCACTAAAGCAATGGTGCTTGAAGCAGTCTTTTTCCCTTAGTCAACTCAGTGTCTTATGAAATGGGCTATTTCTGGCCATACTTTCCTGTACCACAGATTTTCAGTCTTAGCCTTCAAGTATCTGATGCAAGAGACTCCCATTTGCTTCAGTGGGATTTCTGCTGACTTTGTGCCTCTCTCACATAACTGAAGAATATTTTTGAGAAGTATACACAGAAATTGATTCAGAAATTTTATCTGGCAGATGAAGCCATTCAGCATGACAATATGTCAGTTGATCAGATAATTAACCTTGGAGCAGTAATACTGATGAATCCCATTCACATTTCTGCACCTATAAGCTAATATGATAGCGGTTTCTGAATTTTTCAGTTATGATAAATACCATCTTCTATTACAAGTTAACCTGTTAAGCTGCCACTGTAAACAAAGTATTTGTAAAGACATAGTAAAAACATAATAATAAATTCCTAATTTGCTAAACTTATTTATAATAAATGTAATGTAATAGAACACAATACTTCCAGCATTTTTAGTCCACATTTTCTCCAGTGTTAATATTCCTCTGTCTAGGAAAAAGTAGGGACAATTAGACAGATTCTTGCAATTTGCATTGGTCATGGCCATAATATATGAGCGATCTTATGGCAACTGATGTTTGCCAACATAAATCACTAATTCCTCACTTTCTGATTCGTCCTCAAACATTACCAAGAAGGTACTTATGCAGCAGCCAACTCATAAGTCCTGTCTATTGCCTGAAAAATTCTCCACCATAAATCACAAAGAATTACAACAAATTTGTGCTGCATGAAGAGGTGGAATAAAATTTAGCCAAAGAAAATGTCCTACTTTACATATATACATACAGCAACATCTCTAAATAAGAAAAGATCTATCCACTGAAGTTAATAATCACTTAAGAATGCTCACTGTATATCACACTTGAAGAAAAAAGTAGGCCAGCCAACTCTGAACGAACAATCTAGTATAAACAACCATACTAAATTCTCAAACAAAATCCTACTTTGCTTTGCAACTGAACGAGTCACTACCAAACATTTAAAAACAAAAAGGAGCTTGCCCCTTCATAAAAGCTACCTGTCTTTGGGAGGAAACTTTCACATTTGGGAGATTACAAAACTTTTCACAGGCAGTGGAGGCTGGCTTGGGTTCTTGTGGGGCAGGAGGGGAGTTCTGTAGCTTCTTGCTGCCCTAACTTTCCTCTAATGTGTTTTGCCAGCAACTTTCATGAAAGCAGAATTTAAGAAACTGTGAAATGTTCACCTTTTGAAGTTAATGGCTCTTCTGACTGAGTAAAGACACCAGACAAAGCCTTTTCTTCACTCGCAGATAAAATCTGATCCAGCTCAAAAGAGTTTGCATCACCTTAGTTTGCAAGGGGATCTGAAACACTGTTTTCAATGTAACTGAACTAAAGTTACAAAATACCCTGCCACAACCAATAAATTTAACAAAGCGATATAAAAATGCACATCTGTGCAGGGCAGTTCCACCAGTACACTTCTGCTAAAAATGATATATATCACCTATTGGTATTAATTCAACATATTATCAGCTTGCTACTAGAATTCCATTCAGCCTTCTTTTAAATAGCATGCAAGAGGCTACCATGCATACAGGCATATATTTCTATGGCAACAATTTAAATTCTAGGCTATTCTTAGTTGAAGGTTTCACAGAAAGAAAAAAACACGTTTTTTTAACTAAGTAACTAAGCAAGATACCTATTTCTTTCCTCTCTGTCCTTTCTGAAACAACAGAAATCTCTTTACTATGATGAATGGAAGAAGCAATAAGAAGTAACTTAATATGATGTATGCTATGTCTGAAGTTATGACATTCTTCTAAACTTAGAAAAAAAACCATGTATTGTAACAATATGGGTATTACATATAGGTTTTCAGTGTTAGAAGTATCATTGTAACAGTTATGCTTTATCAAATGAATAAAACATTTAGTGAGTAAGAGGTACAGCTAAATATATTTATTTAATATATTTGTACTTCATTTATCTTATGCTTCACTATCTTTCAATGCATTCTCATTCACCCCTTTTCTTTGTCTTATTTTTCCCTTTGGTTGAGTGTTTTGTTTTAAGGAAAGGATCTTGAAAATGTTAGTCATATAAATAAGATAAACATCATAATTCAAAGCCTGTAATGATATAATCTCAGAGAGTTAGAGATTGTGTCTTAAGTGTGAGTGTCTGACAGATGGAAGAAAGAATTATCTGAGTGTTAAAATCAGAAAGTGACATAGAAAAAGAGAGAGGGTTTTTATTGTTGTTGCTATTTCCCCCCACTCCCTAACTGGAAACCGAGTGTTGAAAACGCCTTCAATATTTTAGTTGAATTGACATTTCTATAGTCTTTAAATGTGCCAGTGAGCTAGCTGTTTAAGGAAAGTGAAGGGCCAAAGTCACAAGCTTATATTACTTCTTAATGATGAAAAAAAATCATATGCACATGTGTCATATGCTCTGACATTCATGCATGTTTGGCTTCAGCCAGTGATTTGATACCTTTAATTTAGTATATCTTTAATTTAGTATATCTTTATCTTCCGTAACAGAGCTTGTAACATAATGATGAGTTGTAGCACTGAGTGTACTCTCACTGTGCTCAGTTCTTTAATTTTCTCCCTACAGTATCATGGAGAAGGCGGCAAGACTTGGATGGTAATCTAGCAGTGCATTGCCTTACTCTTAAGAGCTTTTTGGACCATGCCTGAGTTAAAAGTTGATGGCCTCCTAAGGACAGAAATACTGTCTCACATGTAAATTTTTTTCTTCTTCTTCTTCTTCTCCAGCTGGTAGGAGGGAAGCAGAATGGCAAACTAGTGACTCTACTGCCATCACTTTGTCTGACACAGAATGTCCTGGCTGAACAATCAGCCTCACAAAGAAGCACTGGAAAATAAAGAAGAGTCCTTGCAATAGGAATGATTTGTGTAATTAAGATGGACATTCTGTTACCAGAGCTGCACAATCAAACTTCAAGGTATTTTCTAGGAGACTGCAGACCTTTCCACAGTGATAAAGGATTCTGGAGGAATGATCTATTCAGCAGTTTAATACTTCATGAATACCTGGGATTAGACTTCTGCCTCGTTTCCAAGAGTGTATTTATTGCAATATGCTTGTATGTATGCCTGTTTTCTCTTCACATATCCCAAAGGTGGGCATTTTCTATAAAGCAAACCGAATCAGTATTTGAAGTTTAGCAAGTCCCTTATGGTGTTTTACTCTTTAAAAGGATTCTCTGCCTGGAGAAAGCCAGAAGCAACGTGACTGAAATTCTCCATATCCCCACTGGGACTCGAGCTATGAGTTACAAGTGATTTGCAGGGGCTTTCGCCTTTGCAGGTATTATTGAGTTAAGGGGCACTTTCCCGTACAGGAAAGGCGTGAAAGGCGAGCTGCCTGCAGTAGGACAGCAGCACTGCGCCGTGCTTTTTTCAACTGTTGATAATAAAAGGTGCAGCTACCCAGAGTACGCATGGGAAAGTCCTTTCGCTAATTAGCTTTTCCACTCCTGGCAGCTGCAGGAAGCAGCCGCCCGCAGCAGGCTGGCCTCGCCGGCAGTCCGGGCGGCTGCGTATGGGCCTGAAGTGCTGACCTCTCAAATCCGCCCCGGCTTAATGAGACAGAGCTAGGCAGAGTCAATTAAATCAGATTCCCACTAACATCCCTAATATATCTGCAGTGTGCGCAGCAGAGGCGGCGGCGGCAGCAGCAGGGAGAGATTCACTGTATTAATAAAGGGATTCACTGCCGCATTAAAAAAAAAAGAAAAAGAAAGAAAGAAAAAAGAAAAACCGAGGGAGATGAAGAGGAGGAGGCAGGAAACTTCTGTGTGATATTTACATTGGCGAAGGGGTGAGGGAAGGGTGTTTGTGCCTCTGCGTGTGAATGAATGAGAGAGGGAGGGAGGAGGGGAGAGAAAGAGAGAGAAGGGAGCGAGACACACACAGAGGGAGTACTGAAAGGAAGCTCTGTCCCCTACACCCAGATAACCCACTTGCAAGAGCTGGTGCTGGAAAAATGGTAAGGACCCGGAGTTGAAAACATTTTCACTTTAATACTGAAAAAATATGCCATTATAAAATCCTCGAATAGAATTAGTAAGTTTCGCTTACTTTCTCAGTTCTGATTTCCTCAAGTTATAGTAAGATTTACAACAGCACAGAATTTTCTACCATTAAACTTTGCAGGCTAAGCACTAGAGTGACATTAATTGGTCATGCTTAACTGCCTCGGATTTTTTTTTTTTTGACTGTTTACACTGTTACCATAATAGAAATCAAGGGTACTAATTTTTACATTCAGATGGAAAGGCAATACTGAATATGCATATTGAAAAAGAAGAGAGAGAAAAGAAAACCAACCTCCCCGCCCCCGCCAAGAGCCCCAAACCCACCCGCAACAAAGCAAATCTCTCCCAACAAAGTAATTCCCGCCTCCAAAAAAAAAAAAAAAAAAGTAAAAGAAAAAAGGAAGGAAATGATCCAATGAGAATATTCATGCAATTATGTCTTAAATAAAACCTTTACAATTTTTTCCCACGGTAAAAGTACGATCTCTACTGCCTATTGATCACACAAAAATGGCGAAATGGCACTTTTTATTATTATACTGTATTTTGTATATAGAAGGTTTGATACGAAGGGACTTATCGGGTAAGAGGGATGATGGTGTGAACTAGACGCTGCTTCCAGGCGGGGGCTGGAGCGTCCCTGGGGTGCGTTGTATCCATGCGAGCCATGCAGCACTTTTTTTTTTTTTTTGGTCCGTTTGTCTGTCTGTTTTCGGAGTCGGAGTCATTTATTTACATTACATTCATGCCTTCGTGCAACTTTCCACTCCTGCTCTGCTGTCAAGAGGAGGCCGACACCGGCCTTTCCTCTGCCCCCCTCCTCACCCCGGCCTCTCGGCGAGGGCTCGCTCCGCGGGGAGCGGGGGCGAAAAAAGCCAAACGACGAAAGAGAGCGACAACCCGACCAAACCACGAGCCACGCTGGCCCCACCGGGGCCGAAGGAGCCTGATCCTCTCTTCTCGCTGCTCCCCCGCCGACCTCGGCAGCGCGCAGGCGGCGGCCTCGCCAAAGGCGCCGCGGGGTGCGCCGAGCTGCGCCGAGCTGCGCGGGCTCCCCCCGCGCAGTGTTTGCTGGGGCTGGTGTGTGTGTGTGTGTGTGTGTGCGTGTGTGTGTGTCTTGTTTCTCACGAAAGGTAGCTTAGTTGGGGCCGTCCCTTGCCGGGCGCGCAGCAGTGCCACGAGCGGGCGAGGCTGATCGCCGGTCCCGGCCGCTGGCTGAGAAGTGGCCGCGACCCCCGCGCCCTGTCCGCCGGCTCAGTCTGACAGGGAGTGCGAGCCGCAGTCGTAAACCCGGTGGGCTCCGTCGGTGCTGTAGGGCCCGTTGTGCCAGTAGGACGAGTCGCAGACCGTCTGCAGGGAGTTGATTTCGGAGGCGGAGGAGTTGGCGTCCCTCCTCTTGGAGCGCTTTCTGTTCCTCAGGATGAACACCAGCATGCCGACCACCGTGAAGGCAGAGGTCACAAACACCAGCAGGAGCCCTGGCACCAGCACCGAGATGGAGACCCTGCTGGTCTCCAGGTAGGAGTTGGAGTGAGTACCTGTCTCTGCCATCCCAGTGCTGTTTTTGTTAGTGGAAGTTAACGTGGGCGAAACTTTTAGCTGCGGGCAGATCACGTCGTTGGAGAGAGACTCGAAATCCTCCTTGAAGAAATCTTCTGGGGACTCGCACCTCAGGTCGCTCATGATCACCTTGGGGCGCAGCATCTCTGCCCATTGTTTGAAAGGCACGATGGGGCAAGTACAGTCCCACGGGTTGCCATGCAGGTCGATCTGCGTGATGGAGGTGAGCTGGTCCAGCACCCCCGCCACCGGCAGGTACATGAAATAGTTGTTATGTATGCTCAGCTTGGAAAGCGAGACCCCGGCGAACACGTCGACTGGGAGAGACCTCAACAGGTTGTTGTTGAGGATGAGGATCCTCAGTTTGGGCATCGCATTGAAAGTGCCAGGCATGATCAGCTGGATCCCATTAAACTCTACATTCAGATACTCCAGGTTTTGCAGCCCAGCGAATTTCTCCCGGGAGAGGGTGTCTAAGTAGTTGCTATCCATGTAGAGCCATCGGAGATCAAAGAGATTCTTGAAGGTGTTGTTCTCGACGGTGGCTATGTTGTTGTTGCCCAGATCCAGCAAATTAAGTTTCCGATAATCCAGAAAGTGGGATTTCCTGATGGTGTGTATCTTGTTGTCTCTCAGAAACAGCTCCTGCACGTTGGACGGCTTGGGCTTCAGATCCACCAAGCTGCTCACGTTCCTGTCGTTGCAATTAACCTTTAAACCCGAGCCAGGGATCTGATCGCAGCTGCAGATCTGAGGACAGGACATGGTAGCCGGCAGCTTGCTCTTCACGCTAACTGTCGACACGGCAGCCGTAGGTCTGGTCTTGATTTGCCAGTTGACGGGAATCTTTGTACCTCCGTTTGGACCAGATCCTGGCGTGGCAGGGTCTTCTTTGCCATGTATTTTAAAGGGGGTTGGAATGGGACCAGGATCGCAGGTTTCTTCTTCGGCAGGGGGAGCAGCTAGACTAGAATCCACTCTGCTCTTTTTGCACAGCTCTTGCTCTGTGGTCTCATTTAAATCTTTGCCCTGCAACCTAGTGGGAGCCTCACAAATCACTCTGCCGATCAAAGCGTTTTTGGGTATGTTTTCCAGCCATTCCTTCAACGATAGCAGATCGCAAGTGCAGTCCCAGGGGTTATCCTCTAGCAGGATTTCAGCAATGCCTGGGATCTGCTCCAGGACCTCCTCGTAAGGCAAGGTTTTAAGACGGTTTCCCCGGAGGTCGAGGTGGGTGATCGGCACGTACTGAAACACGTTGGGGGGCAAGGTGCTGATGAGATTATCATTTAAAATCAGCACCTCTAGCTTGTTTAGGTCCCTAAATGCTCCCGGGTCAATATCCCGCAATAGATTAAAATCTGCCTGGAGATACTCCAAATCGTCCAGCCCCAGGAAAGTCTGCTTCCTGAACGATTTGATCTTGTTGTTGTTTATGTGCAAGCGTTTCACCAGCTGCAGCCCAAGGAAAGCCCCAGGAACAATCTCATGCAAACCGTTGTTTTCCATGTGCAAACTGACTGCATTGTAAAAGTTAGCAAACTCATTAGGGAAAAGTCGAGTCAGGGAATTTCCATGCAGGAATAAATGGTAAAACTGGGAAGTTGGGGCGGTGAAATGTTGCAGGGTGGTAAATCCCTTTTTCTCACAGTCTACGTGCAAATCCCCTTCTACCTCGTTGCAGGCACAGATCTTCTCTTTGCAAACGTCCCCTGTAACGTTTCCAGCAGCAAAACAAAGAGACGTCTCCAGCAACAGAATCCAAAGCAGCATTTTTAAACCGAGCGATTCATTCCCGATCTCATCACAAAGTAACAGCAACCATCCTCCTCACACCGAAAACAATTCCAGTTCATTCAATACATGAAATGTCCGAACCACCACCAAAGCGGGGGGGAAAAATGCGGGGAAGGGGAGCAGGGAGGGTCGGCGAAGGGGGGAGGGGGGGACTCTTTCTTTTCTCCTGTATCCCTCTCTTCCCCCCCCCGCCACATACAACTGCAACAGCCCAGATTCCAGTCAGTAATTATATCCACAAACTATCCAGGCACGTACTGCAAGGCACGCCAAAAAAAAAAAAAAAAAAAAAAAAAAAAAAAGTAGAAGGAAAAAAATCCCCCTCCTCGATCCCCCTCCCTGACACCTCCCGGGTAGCTAAGTGGAGGTCTGCCGGCCGGGCTGGCTCGGCGGCACGGCGAGCAGCAGCCGCTGCATGCCAGAGGCAGGCGGAGGGTGCGGTGGGAGCGCGGAGGGCTGCCCGCCTGCGCGCGGCTCCGCTCCGCACTGACCTTGCCGCGGAGCCGCGCTGCTCGCCCGCGCCGCCCGCCGCCCGCGCCGCCCGCCGGGCGCTGTCCAGCGCCCCGGTGCTGAAGCGCGCCCCAGCCTAGGCGCTGCCCGCCGAGGCGGCGGCGCGGCGCGGCGGCGGCCCCCGCTGCGGCGCCCGGCTGTCCATCCTCCGCCCGCGGGCCCTGCCGCTGCGCCCCGCGGCTCCGCCCGCTCGCTCGCCCTCGCCCGGCCGGCCGCGCTGCCTTGCTTCCCTCCTCGCTCGCTCTTCTTGCCTTTTCTCTTCCGCCGCCGCCGCCGGCTCGCAGACGCTCGCGAGGCACGCAGAGGGAGAGTTGCTAAGAGGCTCTCCTCGCTTCAACCTGGTGCACTCTGAAAGATCTGACACCCTCTGCTGAGCTGCAGTGGCAAAAATCCATCTGCTGAGGGAATGCTGGAGAAAAAAAAAAATCAATCCACGTACAGGGCAAGCGTTAAAAACTCTGGCATTAAAAGCTGTCGATCTATTTGGATGCTTTCTCCTAAATGGATTATTTAATTTCTTTCGTTTCTTTTAAGATGGAAAGTTTAGCATTCCCCTCCTCCCGACCAGTTCCCTTTTGCCCCCACTCGCACGCATTCACACTGCACTAGCAGCCTAGGAAGGTGCGTTCGCCTTATTTTATTTCCCGATGGCTTGAATAGAATTAGTGTCAGGGTGTCAAGCGAATAGCAGTTTGAAGTAATTATACTGCACGCCATTTTTATCGTTGCTTTAAACGCATTTCTTCCTCCCCTTCAGTCTATAGTGTTTCAGGCTGGATTTGGTCTCTTGCTGGCATTCTCTTTGTAATGTTGAACCATGGATTATTGCATTATATATATATATATTTATAATTTAGGTGATCGCAGAGAAGAAATGAGGGAGGAGGGGATTGCTGCACTGTTAGCAATTCATGCTACCTGTTCCTACGGAGTACAGTTTTTCCCTTAAGGAGGGGAGGGCTCAAATTGACAGTTGTGCATCTTCACATTCTTATCTATATATAAATATCCAGAGATGCACGTATGTATATGCATACATATTTCTCTAGGGACATTTTAAATACCCTCTCCGTGGAAATACAACGCCTGCTTACCTCCCCCACCCCTCTCCAGCCTTCTCCCCCCCCCCCCCCTTTCTGACAAAACAGATTACACAGCGGAAAAAATCGGTGCCTGGCCTTAGAGAAAGGAGCCGAGCATACTAAAGTTTCTGCATCGTTTGGACGGCTTTCAGATGCCTACGAGCGGAGAACCAGTTGCACCTCTGGTGGTGCGAGTGGAAACCCGCCTTTCCTCCCGCCTCGTACAACCGTGCTGGGGAGGAGGGGGCGCGGGGGCCGCCGCTCGCCCGACCGACCCCGCGCTGGCCCCGCCGGGGCACTTCGCAGCATCCCGGTAGGGGCGGGGGTGTAACAGGCCGCTGTGGGCTGGAGCAGGGATATTTATAGGGAAAGTCAGGGAGCCATATGGAGCCCGCACCCCCTGGTCCCGGCGGCATGCTAATTTGATCAAAGCTTTTCCCTGGCTGCCGCTGCCGAGCACATGAGACGTCCTAGCACCGACGAGCTTATCAAATTAATGTGATCAGACCACATAAAAGTTGCAAGAGCTGCCGTGGCCATTTCAGGTCCTCGGGCTGAAGATTTAGCCTCTCGGTTCGCTGCAGCGGGCGGGGATGGGGCGCGGGGGGCGCGGGGGGGAGGGAACGGAGCAGGAGAAGGAAACGGAACAGACGAAAAAAGAGAGAAATCCTGGCCCTGAAAGCGCCCACCCGATAAATTACAAGCCGGGCAGAAGAGATAAAATGCCACTGAGAGAGAAAGCATGGCAAGAAATGTATTAGTGGTTTCATTAGGAGAAAGAAGAAGGAAAGGAAACTTGGCGCCACGTTGAGGCGCATTAATTCATTTCTCCTGTCGGTTTCTTTGACTTTGTCTCTCGGTGCCTGGGGGGGGGTGGGGGGGGGAGCGCGGTGGGGTGTCAGGCAGGCTGGAAACCTGCCGTGGATCAGGAATTACAGAGGGAGCCGGGGGCAGGGAAGCCCGCAGGAAACCCCTGGGATAGAGGCGGGAGAGCGAGGGGAAGGGGAGCGGGTCGGGGCAGGGCTAGGTGCAAGGGCAGGGGCAGGGGTAATGATCCAGGCAGGGGTAGGGATAAGGGTAGGAGACTCACTCACCTGGTAGCAGCAGCAGCAGCAGCAGCAGCAGGGCGACACAATCGCCACGAGTAGTGGCACGAGGGAGGAAATGCTGAAATCCTGGAGCCTAGCAAATAGTCATTAGGATGCGGGGCAGGAGGGCTAAAGAGCATGTTCCCTGCCTGCTGTAGAATAAAGCTCCATAGCATCTTTACCTTCGTGCTATTAAAATTGCTCAGGCACCATAGAAACAATCAAAATGCAACCAGAGGAGCTGAACATTAGCAAGATGTTAAATAAATAAATATGAATCAAATAATAAGAAGGAGACAATGACCTGCTGTCAGAGCATGAAGGACAAATTGCCTGCTTCTTCCAAGGGATCTGCTGAGAGGTGGGAACCGGTGGAAGCCATCTGGGGCCTTGAAAATTCAAAGTGAAAAGAGAAGGTAAAACATTTGCCAGAAGACGTAAGAGTGTTTTTGTATGCTATGTAACTTCCAAGAGATAATGTTTAGATAGTTTACAACTAGCAGCTGTATACACTGGAAATATAGAGAGATGTATATGTCTCATATATGTTGATATATATACTGGGAGAGTATCTGCCATGCAGAGATTGCCATCTAAAAGACAAGTCAGGGAGGAGAAGAGGCATCACACATTTTGGATGTGGTATCTGAAGTTTTGCTTCTGTATACCAAGTTACACAGGAAGGATGTATATGGGTCAGGAAATGAGTCTACCTTTACTCAGTGCCATAATGCTAAATTTTCAGATTTTCTTGTCTTCTTGAAATAAGTATGGAAACATTGGCTGCAGGTATTTTAAGAAAACACTTGCTCCTGGATCAGGTTGATTGGGATCTTTGTGGCTAAGATTTTTCACTCTTTTATTTAAAGAGGGTGGTAAAGATCATGCAGCACTGGAATACCACTGAATCTGGGTCTTTAAAATTTGAGATATGCATCCCAGTTTGCAAACCATACACAGGTTGAATAACCGGAGCTCACATTATCACTTCCAAGTTACCCACTGGATCAGAGCACCCCAGCCACACCAAGGAGAGATCAGTTCTGCATATTTTCTCTAGCTCTTTGCCCTAGCTGACATCTTTTACCTTCTGTTTGTCTGTGCAACTTCTAGAAGCCTAAGACAATGAGCTTCCCAATTGTGCCTCTCTTTGGGGTACAAATTCCCATCCTTGATTAAACATGAGCAGATTGACTTGGGCATCACACTTGCCTTCTGAATAGGAACATTTTTACTCCTAGTATGGAAAATACCTTGAAATGGGCAAAGGTTATGGGACGATTTTATCAGTTTTCCCAGTTGGTAATCTGCCTTCTCCCTGCTGCTATGACTTTGTAAGTAACACTGGTTCATGATGTATTTATCTTATATCAGAACATGTTCAGAAACTCATTATTTTATCTAAGACTGTAGACGTTGGAAAGCAGAACTCAGAGCAGCTGCAAAGTTTCTATAGAAGAAATTATTACCGTACATACCCCACTTGTACACATGTTATCTAGTCTGAAATCAGCTTTGTTATTTCTGTGGGAGATACAAACACAGTAAAGAAGTCCTGTACTGTAGACATGCCACTGTGTGTGTGTACACTCCAAAATAAGATGGAGTCAGTATAATAAAAAAAATGAAGTATCATAATTTCATTTGGAATTATGGCTTTATTCAAGTTTTGGCTATTCTGGGAGGGGAAGTTAACATTGGCACCTCAATACTTTGATGCAACCCCCTGAAGAAGCTACATTTCCCTGGTATATAAAACAACTTTAAATCAGTTCAGCTTATCCATTTTTAACTAAATGTAGGAGGAAGGGTTAAGCTTATACAAGGTTCTCCTCTCGGAATTTTCTATCTCAGTATCTCAGTTTCACTGGACAGTGTTCACAGGACTACTGGATTTCCACCTAAATTACTTTTAGGTTTGACAAGGTTTCTGAAACGAAGTGTTTTTGTTCCTCATTTTCCTGAGGGCAGTGACATGTGAATGTGTTCCAGATCTCCCTGTGATATGTTCACCAGACGGAGCTTTGCAAAATGATGCTGTGTTGTATGATGATGATGATGATGATGATGGAAGGAAGGAAAGAAAAGAAAAAAAACTTGAAGAAGTAGTTTGCCTACTTCTGTCTAGTGGGTAGGAGACTGGCTCAGGATTAGAAAATCAAAATTCTCTATCTTTACAGTGTAAGGGAATTGCAGCCCACATGTTCCTCTTTCTTGGCTTGTACCCTCAACCACCAGGCTACCAGCCCTCTTGCTGCAGCTGTTGTATTTTACAAGAAAGATTTTGAGATCCCTTGAACCAGAGAAAGGCAGTGGGGGAGTAAGAGTTTGCAGCCTACTGCCTATAGCACCCACCAGGGTGTGTGGAGCCCTGGGAGGACCTGCTTGCATTGTGCTTTCAGATGAGCCTGACTTTGACCTAATGGACTTCACATATCAGAGGTTTAGACCTTGGAGCCTGCAGTAAAGCCTATAAACATTCTTACTCCAGTGTAGATATTCATTAGCACTTGTGATAATTTTATCTGGGAAACATTGGCCTGAGTAGGGCCAATTCTTAAACAGGGATATTCTTAAAAGCGTCAAATGCTAGATGCCAGAAAAGTGAATAGGTATCACAGAGTATACCCGACCTGTGTACTCTGCCATAAAAAACATGTAGTCATATCACTTTGAAATTCTGATGATGTGGATGCAAGAAATTTATTTAATGGGCAGCTAGGCCAGGGTCCTGGCCAGCATTTTTTATTTAAACTATACATATTACTCTGGGTTTCTGAACCAGTTTCCGCTCTGACTGCCTGCATTAAAATACCTGAGCAGTTCTTAGGACAGGACTGAAATCCAGAACTACTGTCCTTACCAAGGGGAGTATTCAGAACAGCTGCCTAGTGAAACACTGAATTCACACATATTCATTTGTATTTTCTCTTCCTCTATCTCTTTCTTTTACTGGACTTTTTTTTTTTTTTTTTTTTTTTTTTTTTTTCCTCCTGGCTGCAGCTGATGACATAGTCTGCAGGCGTGGCAAGCCTTCAAAGGAAATGGGTATTTTAGGAAGGTCAAGGGACAGACTTGAGCCCCCTCCAGCTTAGCAGTGAACTGACCCTGAGTCTTGACTGGGAAGAATGTTCTGCTCCCTATGAATGCTATTCACAAATGCTAGCAGAAACATAGGGAGCCACCTCCTTTTATTCCTCTCTCCCCAACACACACACGTGCATACACACACACACACTTTAAAGGAAAATTTTAATACAACAGAGGTGGGTTATCTACTTTCAGGAGAGCATTTCAAGTCGTGGAGCCCAGGTAGAGGGAGATGTTTTGCTGCAGTCCTGACCCCAAAATGTGAACTGAGATTCCACTGCAGCATTTCACTTAAATGGCCTCTGCGCTGCACCTTCAATGCTCTAATCCTTACATGAAGGCCTAATTCTTTACTTTTCCAGTGCAGTGTGTGAGATGGTTGGTTGCCAGATTCAGGGATCTGGATTCCACTCCACGCTTCTGCATCTTAAGTTTGGCATTGCAGTGTTCAGCACTGCAGCACTGAACTACATTTTTTTTTTTTTTTTTACTTTGTGTTAATACACATGCGTTTAGGCTGGGGAAAAAATATTACAGTGCAATTAACTAGAACTGTGAGTAATGTTTGCTTTCTTGCTTAGATATTGCAGGGAAAGTACTAGTATAACTTTATAGTCCTTAATAAGAAATGGCAACATTTGCACCGTGTTCTAACCTCAGCACATATTTTTGGAACAGATTCCAGTGTTATCATTTTAAGCACTTGTTACAACAATTCTCAACATCCTGCAAGACTTGACTCCCATGTAGCGTGATCAATACACAATATAGCACTACACTTTTACTAATGTGAACTTTTTGTAGTTTGCCTATTTCATTCTTTCCTGAAACATTAGAGACTGAAAATGAGCAAAAGGTTAAAATAGCAGGTCACTCTCCAATATATTTAACTGACTAAGGTAAAGTGTATTCATATGATGTAAAGTTAGTTAAAAATTACTTCCATCCTCTTATGAAAACTCTTGCATCAAGACAGGAAGAGCATGAATTAACCCCTGTGATATAAATAGCAATGTCACTTAGAGCTACACTAAGTGTAGCTCTATCCAAAAGTATCTTCCTTAAAAAAAAAAATGGGTCCAAAATTTTGATCTATTGCTTACGTAGATAGTCCAACTGAATCACATCAGCTTGAATGATATATCTATAATGTGTTTTCATTAATTCTTTTCTTATCCATTTCCACAGCATACTCTCAGGGAAATGTAAGGATCATTTAAATGGACAAAAGCAGATAAGAGCATGCTTCCATTCTCTCTAACTCTGATGTATTTTCATTGTATAATTATGGAGAGGGAAACATTTGCTAATGTGCAGAACACAATGCTGAGACTGACACTTGCCCTACTCCTGTCTCCAGCAATATTTTACTGACATGTCTCTGGGCAAGTTATTGCTCTTTCCTGTGCCTCAGTTTCCCTGTATGAAAAGTCAAAGGAATTATACAGCCCAAAGACACTTTGAAATCTATTGCTGAGCAAACATGGTAGCTAATTATCATCATTCATCACTCAAGGGTACAATGTGAAAAGTCAAATCTCATGTAAGAGTAAAACCCAGTTCTTTTTATCAGCAGATCTTAAAGGCCTTTACAATGGAATACAGTATAATTTTCTTTGCTCAACAACTTGGAAAACAGAGGCACTGACCTTGGTAAGGTCACACGTCAAGCCATTGATAGAGCCAGAAATAGACCCAAGTCTCAGAAGACCTTGCCCTGCACTCTACCCCAGCACTTTAGAGATACAGAACTCCTCAGTTATACAAAGAAGTTCCAAAAGAAAAGTTAAAGGCCTGCTGCCTCCTTCTTGTCCTCTCTGAAACTTGATTTTATGCATCAAAGGTTGTGTATGTCAGTCATTTTCTTTCTGGAGGCCTAATGTAGTTATGCGGTGTGACAGTAATATCAAGCCTTGGTTTTCTTATTAATTCATATCTTAATTCACCAGAATTTAATTATTTTAACTGGGAAAAAATTTATATTTTCTTTCCTCAGTCTTTTTCCTGACTCAAAATTGAGACTTCAAAAAGCATACTGATTTCAGAGATAAATAATAAACCATTTGAAAGATAAAGTATCTCTCACTTAAGAAATATTTTGGAATAAAAATTAATATAAGAACTTCCTGTATAAATAGGAGAACTGTGAGGAAGTGGTTTCCTGTTCCAGAAGTCTATCAGTTTCTTCTTTCTGCTAGAAAATATTATGAAAACAAAACAAACAACCTGTCAAAGATGCAAAGCAAATTAATAATTTGAAGTATAGCATAAAATAGAAATCTGAAACAAACCATTTGAGTTGATTGGTGGGTTTTTTATGTCTCTGTTATTTTTTATTTTCTAATGTATGCCAAAACACATTCTGAAATGGAAAATTAGAATGGAATATTAGGAAATCAGAATTTGATGTCAGTTTTTCATGATTTTTTTCAAAATTGGGTTTGTCCAAATTATTTTCCCTTGTTTTGATTAACATGAATTGGAATTATCTAGTAGAAAATTTCTGAACAGTTTTCCAAAATTATCCATTAGGAGAGCATCCAGTGGTGTCTGAGCATTAAAAAGAGAATTGCTGGGCATCAGCAAACTGTGGGAAGACTGAATACATGAAATGTTAATAACAATAAAATAATACCTTATGTGTATTTATGCAGTGCCTAGAAACCATGCTGTGGGACCAATCCCACATGACATTTTACTTTTAATTAAATAACGCTTCAGAGAAATAAAGGGAAATAGGTTTGTGACCTGATTAATCACTGTACTACTCAATTTTACATCACTGCATCCCAAATGATTTCACACGCACTATTCTGATGTAAAACTAGAGTATTGCAGTGGTGACTCAGGATGCAGTTTGGGGTTTGTTTGTTTGTTTGTTTTTTGTCCTCTGGAAAAGCTGATTTGAGAAATCCCTCACTGCCTCTGCTAGCCCCCAGCCACTAATTCTAACTCCTTAAAGCTTTTTATTTAACCAAGATCATTTTATTGATTCAGCCACTAACAATTCTGTCCTGCCCTAGCCAATGGCAGGGATAAATCAGCATTGCTGCCGAGGTGACTAAGCCAGGATCCTTATGCTCAGTGGGGATGGATACATACTGGAGGCTAGGATTCAGCCCCCACAAAACCTTATCTGGGATCAATCTGGGCCTTAATCTCTTGGAATTTTTGAGTAAAATATACATTACATAAAATGCAGTTTTACATGCGACTGTTGCAACTGAATATACGTGTGTATACAGATACAAATGCTTGTATCTATCAGTTAGGTGGCTAGAGATCACCATGATGGAAGTGCTTAAAAGACAAATCTGGCCAGCTTCAAAACAGCACTTTACTAGACTGACATTCATTAGTAACACATATTGCCAGTGGTTAGCTCTTACACATGATTATTTATTACCACTGCATATTCACATAGTGAGTCTTTAACAAACATTTCCTATGCTAGCTGTGTGTTTTCAATACTATGGAGCTGATACCATGTAGTTAGCACTGACGGCTATGGTCCGATGGTCATCCTTCTCGAAAGGAAGAGTGGCTCTCATCTGCTCCCAAGACAGATTAGCTTGTTTTTAGGAGCAGCACTTGTCGGCTCCTCCAGGCATGTTTCCTATCTGTTCTACATCCATTGCTCTTACCCTGTTCGTGCAATTATACCACAAGTCTCCACTTGCAGTTATGCATCACCTTTATACTTACCTTTAGCTGTGCCAAAGTGCTCAAATATTGCAGTTATCGGTAGTGTTACAGTATTACAAAATGGTTTTACAGTGTTGTTGGTTATGCTATTTTAGTGTGCTTATGTTTAGGTTTAAAGCAAGCAAATACTAATTATGTCCTGCTCAGTCTGCTTCTGTTTTATGGGTGCAACAGGCCTCTGCTTTGGCAACACGGTTTCTACTTCAGCCACACCCTGATAAATCTGATGTTTCTTCAGCAGAAGTTACTTGAAAACAATTTATTTCAGATTCGCATTTAAATATGGGATAAGAATCAGGCCTTTGTCTATGAAGCAGGCTTATGCTTTCTGTCCTTTGGATGGAAGTAGCCTGCTTACTATTACCTGCGAGGGCTTCTCTAGCATGTTCTCAGATGAACAACCCAAGGAAAATCAGGATAGTGACTTTCTGAGTTTACCACATGATTCAAATAGTTGACACCATTTTACTGTTTTACTTTCTTGCTGTGAGTATGCGCTTACATTCTAGAGTTTCAACATTTGTAATTAAAAAAATAAAATAAAATAAAAATCTTACAAGCAATAGGAGAGGTCTGTATTACACGGCCTGTAGGATGTATGTTTTGGGCATTCATATGTTTGGCTCTTCAATGGATAATTTGGTGCCACATGCAGTATTTACACTGCAGAACTGTGAGTATTGGGTGAAGAGATGAACACAAACCCTCTGTACTGCACACACGCAGCGGGGGCCATGCTACTACCAAAGGTGTGTCCATACAGCTGCACTGCGCTGTGACCCTGCTTCCTTCCTTGGACCAGGAGAAATTAAGTGGCCCACTCTCCCACGAAGATGGCACAAACCTACCAAAGGCCAAATACATCCTCGTAGCAGTAAGAATGGTATATGTTTCTATTCTTTTTCCTCGTTTATTCCTATACTTATTCCTAGTTATGATTAGAAACACTAAAATATAGTAACCCTGCCCTCTCTATGGGCCTGTGGCAGATTGCTAAAGGACTCCATGGCCACACGTGGGATATATCTGCAAGAGGGCATACAGGATCAGCGCGGAAGGACCCACTTCTCTCCGACACTCTCTTTCATTTTCTTTCCCCATAACACTCACCATGAAAGTTCAAGGTATTGAGCACTGATTACTTTCACTTAACCATGGAAGGTCAACTAAAGGAAAAGCAAAAACAAAACAAAGCAAAAAAGAGATCAGCTGATAACATAAGGCTTTTTGTCTGAGGACTCAGAGGAGCAGCTCCTTTGTTTGGTGGATTTCTCAAAATCTAAAAAGATTAAAGGGTAGAGCTACATTTCTCTGAACAATTGATTTTTTTTTTATGTCACTATTGGAATGAAAAAAACCCACAAACCCATTGATTTTTAAGTTAAACCATTTTTTCCTTTTTTTCTTAATTAATAACTTTTTTTTTGAGGGAAAGTGGGAGGACAGAGAAGAGATAAATATTTAAAAATAAATAATAATAAACTATTTTGCTGCTTTTAAATTTAGCTTTTAGAAATGAAACTGAAGCAAATCTATAATGGAATACTTCAGCACTCTGGTGACAGCTTTAGCTTCTAGCATCTAGACTAACCTACCCATCTAGGTATCTCTACAGTCAGTGGAGAGAAATTAGCCATGCACTTTGTCCTAAAATATGCACCAAACAAGCAGCATGGATTGTATTGGGAAAGCACTATTTGTGACCCTTTATTATAAAGGCTTTAAGTTTACATTCACTGGCATTAAAACTAAGCAACTTTTAGATGGCTAATTCTAGATGTGACTAATTACACCCAGAATCAGGAACTGTTTTAAGAATTTTATTTAAAATATCGTCACAATTTTTTTTAAAAGCCTGATTTTTCAATCTTTTCTTTTTTGAACTGCATAAAGAATTTGATATAAATGTTTTAGTTTATTTGTTCATTTCAAGAGTAGCTGAATAGAAGTACGGAAGGTTATCATCTAGTCGTAGTCAGAAATACTCATAAAAATAAGAAATTATTTTTCAAAGAATGAAAAAAAAAAGCACGTTCTGTCTTCAAAATTTCCTTTTAAATGGTAAGTATACAAAAGAGTGGAAGCACATGAAATACAGGTGAATTATGTTAACATTTCTTACTTTTCAGTACTACAGAAGGCTGTTCACTTATATTTTCATTTATAACTCTGCCAACTTATCAGAGAGAAATGAGGGGTGAAACTAAAGAGTGCTGTCCTGAGGACAGTCACAAAAGATGGATTTTATTGATAATATTATGTATATCAGTAGCTTAATAGTTTTGAATCTTGACTCATAAAAAAGTTTCTTTTTGTGCTTGGGAAGCAATTTTCCTAATTATTACAAACACACCTTGAATTTTTGATTATCTGTGAATATCTACGAATATTTTCTTCCATATACTGTTTATCACTTAAATTTGGAATAATTATCCATTTTATAATTTATCATTATCTGGTTAAATCAATCAACTCAATCTCTTTTAAGTGCTCTACCTTATGCAAAAGCAATATTTACATTCAAAAACTCTTTGAAGACTCAAAGCTATTTGAAGTAGTAAAGATAAAAATAAAATAAAATAAAATAAAATAAAATAAAATAAAATAAAATAAAATAAAATAATACATCTCAATAGCTATTTTTTTAGGAGATTCCAGTACTGTGTATGAGATGCATGTGTGAGTGTGTGTAAATACAGTTTAATCAAAGGTAACAAATATCTGAACTGCTTTAGCTTTTCTTTTTTTTCAAATATTCAGTTCAACTTAGAGATAAAAAGTATAAGCTTAGTAGTTTCAGCATGGAAAAGATGTAAACATCTGAAAACTGGTATCTATAGCAAAAAAACATGGTAGATAGCCATAGATATGGTCACCTCCACCAATAATGTGAATGCTCTAGAATTTGAAGAATCTTAAAAGTAGACCAGAAATAATCAGAATTCTTAAAATAATAATAATAATAATAATATTGGCAGGGGCCTGAGAAGGAAAACAAACTCTATAAAGTCAAGGGTACTGAGACATACTGGAATCGGAAAACATTTTCAAAGACTGCAGGCTGCCCTTATCAGAGCAGGTAACTGCAAAATAGGATGTTGAAAACATACATAGTGCTAGTTGTTTGTATGTTTCAGAGGAAACAGGTACAATCATGTACTAGGTAAGTAAAAGCTGGACTGCAAATTCTGAAGAATTATCCAGAGGAAGTATTTGTTTCACCATTTCCAAATATGTGCCCCTCTCTAAGGTGAAGAATTAGTGTTTGACATATTTCCTCCTATTCTACAGTGTTAATCATTTTAATAAAACTCCTGAGGCACAAATTTTCTTCAAGTTCTGAAGAAACTTTGTTTATGAGACTATGAGGAAAAAAAAAACTTCAAATTTTACTGAAAAAAGTATTGAATTTCTCAACCTAAATTTTTCTCTCATACAATGTTCATAAATAATCTTGTAGCTGTCTGACAGAACCTAATCTGACATATATTTTTTTCCCCTTTTGAGCTATTGAAGCAAAGAATGGTAGCTGCAAGTGAACAGCAAAATGCACATTAACTTCATAGAAGGAAAGAGTGTTTTTATATTTTTACATTATAACCAGTATGTTTATGCTATTTAGTATTTATTGGGCATATGGTAGAGCAGGGGAGAGTCATTGGGAGCTATTTATGACTTCAGATAGGCCTCAGCAAGAGGTTATGTCATCAAAGCACTGTTATATGTGCTGAAGCTGACAAAAGCCTTAATTTGGCCAGTGGCACTCAAAAAGCAACTTAACTCTCCTGCTTCTCATCAGCCACCTGTTCCTAAACCTTCCTATTAGCTCTATTGCTGTACTGAAGAAATAGCATCCCAGTGTCACACTAGAGGCGAAACTTCCTCCGCTGTGGGAACTTCTGACTCTCTAAAACTCAGCAAAGGGCCGTCACCGTTAGAACAATCTCTGAGAACGAGAAACCTGATAGTTAAGTACAGTTCTAGGAGCCAAGAAGTCTGGATTTGCTCTGAGCTTTGCCACTTGCTCACCGTGCAAGTGTTAGGAAGAGAAAAAAAGAACAAGTACGCAAACAAGCCTTGAAACCTGTCCCTGCAAATCACAGGTCAGCTGAGGATGAGTTGAGAATTTTTACCATTTATTCATATGTGTTCACAGCCCCAGACATTAAATTAGGAGAAATAATATGGTGTTTATTTTACTGTCATTTGTAAAGTGTTTTGTCATCTTTTGTTGAATATTAGTTTGCATAGTTTAAGACAATAATATGACATATTTACATATTATACACTTATTTATAAATCACTTCCAGTTATCATTTATAATTAAACATGATGTGCTAAACCAACCCACTTTTGAGGTACCCTGTGGTAGTCTTAGATAGCTCTGAGCAAGGTATCTTAGTGTCACAAACAGTATAGATGCACAAACGCTAAATTATTTTACCTTGTAATCTTATCCAGCCATTGTGCTTCTTTAAACATATACAACCACACGTTTTTTAATGCCATACTTCCTTTTACAAATGGAAGTTTCAAAAGCAGGAAAAAAAAACAAAAGCATGGTTTCTTGTAACTGTTTACAAGTCTTGAAAGGATTTTCTGCTTTTTTTCCTCGCATTGTAGTGTAATTGCCGTTCCCAAAAGGTACTGAGTGTCCACAGCTTCCAGTGAATTCTTGGTAAGATACAGATGCTTAGTACTTTGCAAGATCAGACCAATACAGAACTATATGTTTCTTAGAATTTTTGCACAATGTCAAGAAATGCCTGTAAAACTTTTTTGGGTTGGTGATGCCATCTTCAGTTTAGACAGAGTTTGAAAATTAAAGCCAGAATAATGGCTAAAGCAGCACTTTTCTGACAGAAAGGTATAATATGCTTTGACCTTTAAGAGCTTGTTTCATACACTTCTAATTTGATATTTGTTTTCTGAACATCTGTTACTGTACTTAAGCACCTGCTCTTGGCCTACACTCTATTTTCTTTCTGGATTTCAGATGTTAAGATAATACATTCTAATATTGTTTAGACATGTGCCGGCTCCTTTAATCCAAGGATAAACAAGTTGAATCAAAGATGTGAAATACTGCAGCACAACTCCTTCTTCACTTCCCCTTATGCTTTTAACATAATTGAATGCTAAAACACTACCGAGAGTAGTACAAAACATGAACTCAAAATTAAATCAAAGGGGATGGTCTTGGAGGCAGGAGTTTGTTATTTTATTTTATTTTATTTTATTTTATTTTATTACATTTCCCTTGCTAGCAGATCTCTCAATCCCTTCACTATGAACTTTGGTAGAAGATGTTTTTGCAGCAGCTACATAGTAGATGCCTCATTTTACTGGAACTTTCAAGAGCAAAAGAAGGAAGCAAGCAAGAAAGCAAGGAGAGAAAGAGAAAGAGAGAAAGAGAGAAAGAAAGACAAAGAGAGAAAGGGAGGAAAGAAAACCAAACCAACTGCAAGATTAAAAATAATAAGTATGTTTTGGGACAGCAATATCAATTTCATAAGTTTTTTTTAATAAATGGAGCACTGTATTGCTCACCCGGTGATGCAATTGTGATGTAGCTTAGGCAGTAGAGTCTTTAGATCAGGAATTAGATTGATTAGTGGAACAATACTAGAAATAAGTAGTCTTTTGTCTGTACTAATGCTATTCTTTGCACAGACAGAAATCCACTGTATTCACTGTATCAAACAATTAATCCCATCTTTTGAAAGACTAACACATCTAAAAGGAACATATTTTCAAATGGCTTCTTACTACCAAAGTTTTCTGAGAATAATACATTTGACTAATTACAGCATACTTTTGCCAGCAGCGTTAAGAATCCTATCTGTTCATCTGCCTGGAAGAAGGCCTACTTTCCTCAGTTTGAGAAGTGATGTTGAACAGCTCTGGTATCTGTGGTTAAAATAAGTATATAAATAACAAAGTAAAACAACATTTTCCCATCACACGTAATCAACACAAGTTGCTAATTATCAATAAACATGTTGACAAAGGTTTATCGATTGCAAGAAACAAGCAATATGCCACATCTCACAGCTATCTTGTGCTGAAATTTATAATTGCTTTTGGATATAAACTTTGAAATTAATTTGATGTTTTTGCAGCACTGTAACATTCCTGGGGTTGAGATCTTTATGCTGAGGACAATTTTGGTGTCAGGAGATCTCATTGCCTTCAATGAATGTCTTTGTACAGATAAGAGACACAAATTGGGCCAGATTAAGAAGACAGCAAATGGCTTTAAGACTCAAGGGATGGATCAGCTGTTGCAGAACTGTGTCTTGCTAGTCATACCCTAACCTAAAAAGCCATAGAAAAGAGAGGAATGAGTCCAACCTGAAAAAACATGGTGGCAGAGCAAAGATTTGCTTCCAAGCTATTTTTATTAAACTGTTCTGAACCAGCAGACCAGCTTAATAAAACTTGCTTTTTAGTAAGGGACCTTGCTTTAGGCTATAATGAAACCCCTCCTAAGAAATCAGAGGTTCTATAGCATATTTTTTATGTACACTCTTCAAAACGAAAAGTTTCCATTACAAAAGTAATCACTAATTTTGATACACCAAATATATGATGCACATTGAAGATGTTTAGGACAATTAAAAAAAGAGACATTCATCCATGAAGGCTGGATTTTCTTTTTACAGTAGTCCAAACCTCTAGTCTGCATTATTTCCAAAACAATATTCTTTACAGCCTGTTGGATTCGCCATACAAAAATAAAGATTCATTGGTCAATGAGGGAAGTAGTAGGGTCTTGGCACAGCAGAGCAAATGAAACTCTGCTATTCAGGCAGGTTGCTTTACTAGAAGTAGTTTCATGAGGCTAACTCCTGGCATGTGTGTAGGGGTTTAATATTACCTCACTTTTTATTTGGCAGTTTGATTCAGCTGCAAAAGTACAATGACAGTACAGACAATCAAATGAATGATTATCTAACAATTAACACACTAAAGGAAATTTGTTTTCCAGTGAATGCAAGTAACTCTATATTCCAAGATTTCCTGCCCTCACTGCAGGCAAGCTCAGCAAGCAGCAGCAGTATTTAACCTGCACTAATGACCAGACAGATAAGGCATATGGTGGCTATGCTTGGTGTTCTCTCTTCATGGCAACACATAATTGTATTGGATGTTTTTAGGTCTCCATCTACAAAATACATCCTGTTTGGGTACAAGCCACCTGGACTAAAATACCACATCTCTGTAAAGCTAGTTACACCAAAACCACTGAGAGCCAGGGTTAGTTCAGGTTAAAGACTATTAGATACTTTTGTGGTTAAAGCAGTCTAAATGTGTACTGTGCATACCCACACTGCCCTCAGGGCTATGAAGGAAACTACATAAAGAAAAGGATTGCTTTCTCTTCAAATGCTATTGTTTTCACAATACAAACCCCACCAGCTTGTTTTGTGCAGGCTTTTGAGTCAAGAGAGAGGGGGAAATATCCCCATTTCTTTCAGTGTTACGTTAACATTCAAGTCGTATCTCTGTGGTGTGCTAACATTCAAGTGTGTTTAAAGCTATTTCAAGTCAATGGACTTGATTCAACAGTGTAATGCTCTGGTTTTAGGTAGCTCAAAGGAATGTAGCTGGATTGATTTCCATGTAATGCAGTGGTTAGTTGGGATCAATATTGGTAACAGTAGCTGCAAGAAGGCAATATCCACAGAAGATTTTTCTCACTGGCCAGGGATGAGCATGGACTCATCTATTCCCAAATTCTACCAACTAGCTGCATAAACAGAATTTAAACTTTATGCAGGACTGTGGCAAATGTTGCTCAGTAAAAAGGCACCATCTAAAAAGGAGGAGTTTGCCAGTTGATCTTATTAAATGACAGTTCATCGTTACATTGTAAGAATTGACTGCATTACTGTGAGGGCACATTTGTCTCCTCAAGCCATCAAAAATAACCACAGCCTATTTCTCTCTTAATTCCATGATTCCTGAGAATTAAATATTCTTTTTCTATTTAATCAGAAGAGTCTACTCCATAGAATAGTCTATTTGCAAAATAATTGCAAAGGAAAACGGCCTTCCGAAAGTACCTAGCCTTTTAATGTACTAAGAATTCACAGAAGAGTTTAGTTGCAAAATGTAAAAATACAGTAGAACAGCTAATGAAAATGTAGACTTCTTACAGTGATACAGATACTCACCACTGTTCCATTTTTTTGCTGTCTTCTGTAAACCTTTGTAGATTTTAAAGTGTATTTGTTTTGGGTTCTTTTCCTTTCTATCTCCTGGATTACAGGAATCTTGATTGCTTTTGCTAAACTGCTTCTTACAGTTCCTTGTGGGCTGCAGATTAGTAGCACTCTACAGAAGGCATTTTTGCAGCTGTAATCCAGAACACTTTAGGAAAAGGAAGCAGAATTCATAAAGTACTGTTATTAATTTAAAAAAATAATTGAAGGATCAAAGGTAGAAAAGAAAAGCTCTGTCATACTAGAAAACAATGTGTCATATCTGACATACTATGGATAGCTGTTTCTTTTTTTTTTCTATTAATACAAAGAAACACTGGGGGGTGGATCCTCTAGGCTGCTAAATGCCACTGAAGGAGAGAAGAACCAAAGCACTGGCACTTGGCCTTATTTTTACACTGATAAATTGTCCTGAGCACAAGCATCGGTAGAGCTGCAGAGATGTAGCAAAGCAAGATCTTGTTCCCTCTCTTTCTCAAGCCTGTCTGAACTGAATCCTTGCCTGTCTAAAAAAGAGCTGCATAAGTGCAGCTACATCAATGTCTCCTCTCCAGCGTATGCGGCACCTTGGTGTCACTTCAGGAGCTGTTCATGAGATCTGCCATGTGATCTCAGTGCGATCTCATCAATTTAATACAAATCAAACACATTCAGCACCTGGCAGGATTAGGCCCCTTGTTTGCTATGCTGATTAGGGAGGTAAGATGTTATAACAAGAAAGTAAGAAAGGGAGTGGGAAAGGCATTACTGCTTAAAGGTAAGTCAGTGAAGGCATATGATGCATGTAATACCTCTTTTTAGTTGTTTCATCCATTTTTGCTGTGAGCCAGAAGTTGTGACTTACTACTGAGCACTTAAGTCACAAGCCAAATAATTAGACTTCCAGAAGTCCCCTTGAAAAAGCAGTATGCCACAGCCAGATGCTCCGTGTCTCACAGCTCAACTGGGCTGGAAAACAAAAACTCAAACAGGTTTCCATGAGAAATACCTGTTCAACAGCAAAAATAATCAACAAATCATTTTGATTCAGACAATATTTAACTTAGAGGAAATGAGAAAGGTGTGCGTAGAGGAGACTTCTGAAATTGTTAAATTTCTGCTTTGGCATTTCACAATGAAAAGATTTATTTTTTATTTCAAAATGATTTTGCTTTGAACTGTGGATAGAAACACATGCACTAATTAAAAGAATAATAATTTCAAAATGAAGGAGACCCTTATGATTTGTTTTGGAAACAAAATATTCAATTTTTTTTGCTTTTTAATCTGAACTGGGATTATTTAAAGAAATGCATCCTTTGTTTTCATCAGACAGATGGCCAGCTTTGCTCATTATTTGGGCTGGTTTAATGCTTTTGCTAGTCCCAAGAATATCCCCTTTTATCTTCACATTCAGCAGTATTAACAATGTCTCAGAGATGCTCTGATTTCCTATATTTACTTTTGCAAACTTTCAAAAACTTAGTCGTGTTGTCTTTTCTCAGGTTTGAGTAGTGAATTTATTCCTCCAGCAGTCTTCATGCACCAGTGTTTCCTGGAATGTGTGGAACTAACCACACATCTTGAGGCTCAAATAATTATTCTGCACTTCTTGTACACAAGGACACACAATACCGCAATGATTAATGTAGTACCTTTTGGAGGCTTGAAAGGCCCTCTAATAGACGAGTGTGGCCATAACTTTTAACCCTTGTACTGATTAAACATAGCTTTGTCAGGACCCAAAAAAGAGATGTGATGCCTGTTGTAGTACATGGTAGCTGAGGAAGAGCCACTAGACCCTCTGTGCTCAGTAGCTGAAATGAGAACTGGAGTCCTAAACAGAAGACTCCCATGGATGCCAGGTCAGGTCCTAAACACACGTACACTGGGTGTGTATGTGTATTTAGACACTGGGATTACTCAGTTAATGTGGCAGAATTTGCAGAGTCTGAATGTCGGCAGAACTACATCAGTCTCCTTGGCAGCCCCAATGGAAGGCAAATCCCAGTGGGATGGCTCCTCTTTTTCAGCATGAAAACAATCTGGTATCTAGAAGGTACCCACAGGCACATGCACACACACAGCAGAAATTTCCAAGCCATTTAAAAGTATTTGTAAATAAATAAATATTTGAATCATGACCTTCTTGAACTATCTTTTTACTGGTTGATGATTGTTCCTCAGCTAGAAAGCTCTACAGTGTAACTGCTATTGGTAAAAATTAGATATCAGCATCTGTGAAGGAAAATATGTAGGCACAGTTGCCATCTTTGCCTAATTACAACTGTGACGGCTCTCCTGCAAATTTCCTAACCTTTTTGTCTAAATTTAGGCTCTGAGCTGGTAAACATTTAGGCACATTAATAGCTCTCCTTACAGGTGTATTCCCTGTGCATACTCATTGTATGCAAGACTGAATAAATCATAGTATTGCCCCATGCTGTCACATCCAGTAGAAACTAAAGTAACATGCATGCCTTAATTACTACAGTTATTGTTATAAAGTGTAAAATGGCTTTTGTTTTTGTCGTTTTTTCTTTTTAATCTGTAAAGCATTTAACACATTTGTGACTCCTGTGAAATTCTAGCTAATAATTGGGACTCATACTTGCCACATGCAGGGAGGTAACCATTTCATAATACTTATCCAGATTGACATGTACAAATACACATTTTTCCATTTGTTTCTGGACTTGCTGAACCAGAAATTAAGGACTCAGTATATCTAATGTGTGTCATTTTTCTGTATGTGCTATAGTAAGATTAGAGAAATAGAGTAAGTAAAAGATCAGGCCCTATGTTGCTAGGAAACATAATATTTATGTATATATCTGCTTCCTGCAGGATGATGATCTAGCCCTCTTCTCCCTTCTGATTTTGTAAAAATGTTCATTCTATATAATTTGGATGCTTTGCAGTAGATCTATGGGGGGGAATTAATAATGTAACATTATTAATTCCAAAGATATTCTGTATTGGACCCAACTCTAAATGATTACTTACCCTTTTTTTCCATATACTTTTTACATGGTAGCATGTGGAGAGCATTTGCTTTATCTTGTATGTACAGCAATACATAGTTGTACAACAAAATAAATAAAACAAGTTAAGAAAATGCAGACAAGTGATTATCCATAAATTTAGATTTAAAGTTAAAAACCCTTATCTTTCTGTGCAAATGGCACAGCAAGCAGGCCTGTAAAACATTCATTCATCAACCAAAGCATTGGAGAGTTGGGGGAGAGAAAGTCATTCCTTATTATTAGCCAGTTACTGAAGCGTAAAGTATGCAATCCCATCAAAATTAAGCTGGGGATTTTTTATTAAAAAAAAAAAAAATGCGTGAGAAGGTAGGTAGAAAACAAGCAGAGATTAATCAAATGAGTCGGAGGAATATTTACTTCCCAAAGGATGCTAATGAAGACCTAAATATAGATATCATAGTACTCAGTGAAGCTGAAGTAAAGGAATGTGAAAAATTATTTTAATAAAAGATCTTCTCTATCTAATGCATCCCTATGTTTTCATTTTCCTGTGGCGACAGCTTCATAGTCTGGTAGGTGCCATTTTGGTTCAATGGTAGAGTTAGCATAATAAAGGCCCCCTAAACTAGCTCAAAAATTGCTGCACTCCAGCCATTAACTCCTCTTTTGTCTATTTGGACTTAGCTTAATGTTGGCAAGAGTAGAATAGAGGAAAGAATAAAATCCCAGCATGAATTACAGGGTTAGAACTTCTGTGCTATCACTGCAGATATCATCCACAAATCCTAGCCCAAGGCATTTCTAGAAGTTTTGAAAAAATGCTTGCATTCTGCAAAAAGAAACAGCATAGCAATATACATAATTTTCACAGTAATAAATATTTTTCTTATGCTTATCAGTATCAGAAATATGCATCCTCATGTTATCAGCTTGGTCTCCCAAAGCTCTCTCCAGAATTGTTAATGATAAGAGAGAGATGACTTAGCTTGTCAAAGATCTGAACAGAGGGAATGGAGGAAGGAAGACAGGAGTTATTCCCTTTAAGGTTTTTAGACATTGCTGTTATTTATATTTTTCTTTTCACTCCTCCCATTAGGCTGGATAGGAATAATAAATTTCTTTTTTCTCTTAAGTTCCATAGCGACTGATTTTCTTCTACCTTTCTCTCTTTTGTTTAATACCCCTCAAAAAAAAAAAAAAAAAACAAAAAACAAAAAAACCCAGAAAGCTAGCTTGCAATCTTGATCACTGATCACGTAATACACATTTAAAAATATTTTTTTCAGTTACTCATCTCCACACCTATATAAAATAGCTGCATGGCAGTTAGGTAATAACACTTACTTTTTACAGTTTTAGATAAATCCAAAAAATGGACAGATAAAGAATCTTTCAATAGATATTTAAATTATCCCCCACACAGTGAAATTTTAAGAACTGAATAACTCTGTATCATTTTAAATGACTTCCTAGCTTATGTAATTTGTGAAAGCAGAGCTTCATAATAGTGTCTTTAAAGACAACCCTCTTCTAATCCGAACTGCTTTCTTTTCCTCCTAAATAGAACACACATCATACAAAATGAAAACATTTACATTATACAGAACAACAGACAGATTTGAAATATAAAGTGCAATTCACATTCAAGGTTAGTTTGAGACTGAATGTTGGAAATAATTTCAAACACAAACCTAACAAATGTGCTTAACAAAAATTGCAGTCCATGTTTCCTCTAAAAAATGTTCTCTGCTTATTGCTCAGCATGAAACATAACATTATTTTTCCATTTGACAAAAACTTATCAAGTAAACCTTTTTCCATCACATGTTTTTCAGATTCTGATATAAATCAGGCAAAAAGAAGCAAAAGTCAGCAGCATATGGGCAAAATGAATAGATATTTACAAAGTCTGGTATATAGCTCTTAAATATATTTTTCATTTCAAGAAAAAATGGACCAACTATTCATTTTAGTCTTACATAAGACTAAATATTGGTCAATTTTGTGACTGTCTTCCTCTTTGGAAAGCTGTTTCTACCATAAATAAAGAGTTATGAGTCAGGGTTACTGAAAGAATCACTAAAAAGAAGAATCCTGATCCTAGGGGGAAAATGAGTAAATTTCTCCTTGCTTATTTGCAGCTACTTAGCTTTTGAGATTTACTTTTTATGTTCTTTCCCCTCTTCATATTTTTCCAACAATCTCAGGCAATCAGAATTATTTTTCCAAGAATTACTTAGCAGTTAGTCTAATAGCAAATAGGAGATAGCAAATCCTAGCACCAGTATTATTTTTTTCAGCATGTATCAAGTCATATGCAGAAAAAAAAATCCAGGCTGCTTACATTTTTTTCCACCAGCCTTTGAGACTGATACTGTAAATGACTTCCAGTTTAAACATCTATTTTTATCTGGAGACCCGTTCTAATTTGGGATGTAAGTCTGAGGAAGTGTTTCTAAGAATAGAAGTTATTATTGTTATTAGAAAACTCTATCAGACAGTGATTGATAAAATGGAAGAAACACTAGCCTCTTAGCACCTATTTCTAAAACAAGAAAGCATACTTTCTTGTCATTTGTAATTTCAATATTGGTTTGCATAGAGCAGCAACTGGCTTACTGCAAGCTTGTATGTTGAATGTTTTGCTGCCCTCACCAGGACACCATATGTATATAATCTTGCATTTTATTTGGCAAGTTCATAGTTAAATAGACTGAGAGTCATATTGCCTGCAATAAATCAGCTATAATGAACAGTTCTGTGATGAATGTCCCATGATGAAGGTATGACTGCTGTCTGTTTAAATCGTTTTAATAAAAACAAGGAGAGGTCCAGTTGATCAGAAACCTACAAAAATATGAACTAAGAAACTTCCTGAAAACTTCTAAAGCACATATTTTAAAATACACCAGTGCAGAATTTGAAAAAGTGATCATTCCTTCACAGACTGACAATAAATAGATTAGCAAGTTTGCCTTGTGCACATATTTCTCTCCACAGAAGAGCTGAAATGAAAAACTCATTGGTTTATTCCCCATGAATACATCTCTGACCAGTTTTTAAATAGAACACCATCAGCTTGTCATCCAAAAAAAAAAAAAAAAGTTCAGTTGGTGGCAGAAGCATGCCTCTAATCAAAGCGGAAGAAAAAAGTTCATTGGCATGAAGACAATACTCTAGAGAAAAGAACTTCTCACTACATTGCTGTAACACTTTACTTCACTGTGGCAATGAATTATATATATATTGGCACACAAAATAATTTTTGTGGTTGCTTGTTACCTATGGACTTTTTTTCAAGTTCACATACCTTACGGGTTTCAGTAACTGCTGAATTCAGTAACTCAGTAATTGCCGATTGCTTCTGTGTTAGGATGGTTGGTGAGTTTCTGTAGTATGTCTTGATCCCTGAGTTATCTCGTATTTAACATGATAGAAAATTTATCATTAAGGCAAACAAATTCAAGAACAAGAACAAGAATCGATAGGTTATCTAACAAATCCCCTAGTCTGGGAAATAGGAACAAGCCTTCAGGGTACACCAGGGATCATCACTGCCCCATAGTTTAGATAGAATCTAACACAAATGTTCTAATATGGGATGAGCAGCCTCCAAAAATGTCCATCATGTTTAGTCTGTATGGTATTCTTCAAAAACGCAGGAAAAAAGATTTCCTGAGTATTTTCCTGCAACTGTAATACAGGCCAAAAAGTAAAGGTTAAATCCTGAGGCATCTTTGAACAGTTAGTTGATTGATTAAAAATAATGATAAAACATCTTTTCCATCCAAACATTTTCTAAATCTATCTCCAAGAGGTTTATAATGCTAACTTTGGGATTGCTCCTCCAGACTTCACGCTACACCAGTTTTTTACCATCTGAGAAATCTTCTCTTTCCAATTTAACATAGAAAGAGCCATTGTGCTTCTGAAGTGCTGCGAAGGAACTCCGGAATGGAGAACGCCAGATCTCGTCAGTCTCTGGGTCTAGTTCTGACTTTTAAATAGTCACGCAGGTTATATACAGTGAGTTTGAACATACTGCCCGAACAGCATGAGGGCAATAAAAATCATCACATAGGATGGGAGCTCTAAGCCGGCATAATTGGCTCCTTTCTTTTCATCTTTCAACCTTCTGTAGATGGGCATCTCGAAGGAGGAGGAATGGCTGATGTATGGAGAATGCTGGTTAATCCCTGAAAGGGGGGTTAGAAAGCTTTTTTCTTGATCATTCTAAATTGCAATAGGACAGGGCCAAAAATATGAGGACCACTTTGTGTTCTCTGTTTTCTTTCTCTGGGTCTGATTTCAGTGATTGCAGTGAAGAAGAATGATCTTTTGGTCTTTTCCCTAGGTTGAGCTGTGGCTTCTGCAGTCTGCCATATTAAAAAAAAAGAAACAAAAAGACCTAGAATAACCAGACTGACTAAAATTTTTTTCCACTGCAGCTTGCTAACAATGCGACAGTAACAGAGGGCTCTCATCACAGCATGGATGTTTCTGGAAATCCAGCAGGGCTGGTGAAAGGCATTAGAAGAAGTCCAAGTTCTCCATTTCTTTTCTCATTTCCTGACAGCAGGATAGGATCAAATATTTTGCTTAAAGATTGCAAAGTATGCTTTGCAAGGAATGTGTTTTCAAATTAGAAACATGATTACCTTTTTTGGCTTAACAGGATTGACTTCAAGGGTCACAAGTGGAAGCTGGGTCACAGGTTGAGAACATCTTTGCTGTTATATATTTAACAAGAAGCACAAAAACATCATCTTTTCTCTTCCTTTTTTTTTTTTTTTTTTTTTTTTTTTTTTTTTTTTTTTTTACCTTGTCTACTTCTTTTCATTTAGCCATCACAGGATTTACATATCAGCCTCTAGAGGATATTCTTCTAGCAATAGCATCTGGCTTCATGGTGAGCTCCATAGCCATTTGTACAGATTTTCTTCAGTTGCCTCTGGCTCTGCTATCCACTGTCTGATCTGCTTTGTGTTGCCTGTCTTTAGCTCCCTTCTTCCTAGTTTTAAGTTGGATAAAGTGAAAACTGTTTCCTAGTCAAATCCATTGTATAACTTAGGCTATTGGTAAAGGAAATTTTAAAGTTTTCTTTTTTTCTGATTTTGGTATTTTGTAGCTTAGATTTGATAGTTTTTGTGTTTTCACTTCTTGATATCTGCAGCATTACATCACTTCTGAAAATGATGTGATAATCTTAAAAAAAGAATGCTGAATACTGAAATCAGCTATCAGCCTACCTGGATTAGCATAGCATTTAACAACATAGGCTTTCTTCCACTCTGTCTTTTCTTCACCTCATAGGAGCAACTTTAAAAGGTGACTAGACATATCGTAATATTAGTTCAAACATCTATACAGTCCATGACCTTGCTGACAGCGAAACAAGAGAGACAACTGGTGCTAATGTCTGGTGATCCTGAAAGCTGCATAGCAGAAACTGAAACCTGACGTTTCAGACTGGGTGGAACGACATCAGATGCTTCAGTAGTCTTCAGAAGGAAAAAATGACCTGGGCTTTTTTTCTGATTGATCATGTAGATGGGAAATAAAGATATTTTCTCTTAGCTACCTTTGATAAACTTCCCTGAATAATGCTTCTTATGCTACATGTGGTTCACAGTTAAACTATTGAGCTCTCATGATCCTGTCATGCAATACAATGAAAGAGTTTCTGAGCATGTAACAGCATAATAAGCATATTTAACTATAAGATTCTAAAAGATAAATGCACATCCCAGGACAATTTTCCCCCATATAATTACCATAACATTATGTAGGAGTAGCAATTTGGTACTTTCTCCACAATATGTTTGTGTTTCTCCTTGCCTTGTCATTTTTTCTTTAAATATTAAAAAGCACAAAATGGAATAAATCTGACCCTTTGCTATTAGCTGAGCTTAAAAACAGAGCTGCCTATTAATAAGTTATATTAACTGTACTATACATACTTTTACTGCACGAATATTACACTTGGATATATGAGAATACGTCTGGAAATACCACCACCATTCCAAAAACAGGTTATGTTTCTGAATGGCATCCATTTCTTATCCATTAAGTAGAAAGGACCATATACCAAGTAAGATTTAGGAATCAAAATTCGGCTGCTGCAACATCTAATGGTTAGATGACCAGGGGGTCACCAAAGTTGAAGCCAGAGCCATGAGTTAGGTATCGACATGCTTTACACTGTATATAGACAGTTACTCACATAGGTGCCTTTAGAATGGGATTTAACACAGTTTAGTATTGTGGCTGCCCTAAATATAATAACTATACTAGTGGAAATATTCCTGAAATGAGGACACTTTGTGTACAGCTGTAGAATATTTCACTAGGACAGGATGCCAGAAGATTTCCTCCACACATCCTCCAAAGATTAGCTTACCTCTTTAGAATAGATTTATTACACTTTTTCTTCTTAAAAAACAGGGGGAAAAAAGGAAAAAAAAAAGATGGGATACTTTAGTAGGGAGGAGGAAAGGAATAATACGGACTTGATCTTTTTAGAAGAACACCAGTGCAGACAGCTGGTGATCCAGTGGTCTGCTCCATACTCTGCACAAAAGAATGTCACCCAGCACATTTCTGTCTCCTTGGAAAGTTCACAGGCCTACAGTCAGTGTATATGACACACTGCACAATGCAAAACTTGAATTCTTTTCTCTGTTCCCACAATGGTCTAGATATTTTTTTTGTGAACTGTAAATGGGATTAAAAACATGAAAGCTTCTTTGACACAGAGAGTGAATGCCATGACTTCTACTTCCAGACTACTGAAACATGCTCAAATTTCCATTTTTCTGTTTGTTCCAAAGAATATACAGAAGCTAGGCAAACATAAAGTTATGCGGCACCTGAGAAAAGGTTTTTGAGACTGCATTGTTTGGATTTAGTACCTAGATTTTTCTGAAACCTGTGTTCTTGCTTAGGATCTTTCCATGCATTCATTTAAGTTCATCTTTTTTCTTTCTTTTTAATAATAAAACATCTCCTCCAGACCAAATCTTGTCATGCAACTCAACGTTTTATTAGTTTTACAGGAACCTGTTTCTTTCTATTTTCTCTGAAGGTAAATAATCACCTGGGAGCGACTATAAGAAGGAGAGGAAAGACAGGAAGTAAAGAATAAAGTAAAATAAAATAATATAATATAAAATATAATGCAATGCAATGAAAATATATGTGTATATATATATATGTGTCACTTTTTTGCTTGTGTGGGAACCTGCACAACTGGCCAGAGGAACAACCCCTTCCCTCAGCAGCCTGCTCTCAGCCCCCTAGACATCAGCACAGTTTTGGTGATCCACCTGCTCAAGCACATTAATCAGGGTGCTGCCTACTGCCTATCAACTACCTTCTGTGCCTAAAGAAGCCTCAGGGTCTAATTGCGTGAGCTGGTGCCATTTCAGATGTCCTGGGGCTTCTGAGAGAGGTGGATAGGTATCCTTGGAGGCCTGAACACACTGGGCAGTGGGAAGCAAGAAGCCCTGCAATAGTTTGTGCTGCTTGTGTATGGGTCATGCTGGGTCACATAGAATATGCACAGACAGAGGCAGCAGTCACTGGAAAAGGCTATCTTGGGATCTTTGGCTATTTTCAGATACTCTTGCTCTTGCTTAATATAAACAGTAACATTTTTATGGTTGAGGCATTTCTTTGCCAAGACTGTATTTTTCGCTTTACTACTTTATCATCCTATGAGAAATCAAACTAAAATGCTGCTACACCCAGAGCCATGATATTGATGGGAGATGAATATATAAAAAGCTAATATATAGAGGGTACAGAGGGTGAATTCAGGGCCAGGTCCCAAACAGTGACTCAGACACAAGGGATTAGGCTGTATTCTAAGTCCCTAGACATGGAAATAGCAACTGAACTTTTGTTAATAAATAGGATTGACTTATTTGGTTCCATTGCAGCTGACTACTGACAACATAAATAGTTCTTTTTAAAATAGTGATATATGAACCTGTAAGGGCTAATGAAATTTGCAAAAGAGGTCTGTGAAACATCAGTAAGAAAAACAACCCTATTGTCAGTAGGTATAATTTTATTGTAAAGGGTCCTCGACTCCAGTGGAAATTCTGTAGGGTTCTGTAGACCAAAAGAGCTTGAAAACCACTGTTGCAGAGGAACATAGATGTTATAATTGTTGCTATCAGTTAGGAGGAATGGGCACAAGAGTAAAGCAAGAAATAGAAATATTTACAATCTATATGGCAATTACATGTATGTGTGTATATATATATACATACATATATATATGTAAAGAATCAAATACAATTGCTATCAGTTAGGATTCTTTATTATACTTTTTCTGTACCACAGGAACTAAAGACCATATACTGACTTTTCATGTACCTGCAGTGATGATACCAGAAACTGCTTTGTACCGCAAAATGACCAACAGTTATTAATAGTTTAATCAAATGCTACAATCCGAGGGTAACAGATATTAACATTTTACAGGTCATTAACCCCTTTGAAACTTTTTAAAGTATTTTGATGACTATCATTAAAATTCTTATTACCATAGCTAATGATATCTATTAGATTAAAATCATAACAGTTTGCCCTTAAAATATTGTAATCACACAAATAATATTGGTACATATTTTTCTCCACCAAAAGAAAAGCTCAATCATTACAGGATGTCAGTAACTCTTACCAAGTGCTTCAGGGAAACACAAATGATCGCACTGAGAAAGCTACATCCTATTAAAAATAATGAGAATTAGATGCCTAAAATAATTCTGGACTTGGACTGTAGATCTTGAAGCTTCACAAGAAATGTACTATTATAATGAGGTAAAAAATCAACACAAAAAGGTCTTATCAGAAGTTAACCTAAAGAATAACAGAATATTTAGTGCCAGCTCCAAAGATCAATTCTTATCAAACCTCAGCCCTAATGGAAGCCTGTAGTACTAGGTTCTCTAACAACTTGTTCTAAAGATCACAAAAGATAAGTTTTCCAATATATTTCAGAACTGAGGTTTTCTTACTCTGTTGGCAGCTTACTCCCTTTCCTTTTAAATTAAGGCTCTGCTGAGCCACATCTGAGAAAACTTGCTGTGACTCAGAATGCGTCGGAGAATATACTGAGTACCTCTGCCAGCCAAAGCTGCAAGGGTATCCCAGAAGGAAAAATGTAGCCACTCCAGTAGCAGCTGAGGACTCTATTGAGAATTCTAAATATTCTCTGGAAAAGTGACCAAAAATGCACAAACAATAAAGAAATGAAAAAGACAAAAGAAAATACACATACAATAAAAAATCCAGAATATGTATTTAAATTACATTCTGAAACCAACACAAGCCTTGGAGCAGTAGTGACAACGGCTGTTACTTAGATGTACCAGATAATAAATATACGGTGAATTCTGAGCTGCAGTTAGTTTTCTCAGGTACGACTCCATGATGCTGGAAGTGAAATGGCACATATTGGTGTAGCAAGGTACACATCAGAAAGAAACAACTAAAATCTTTTAGGAAAGCACGATGTCCTTCAAAGGAACAAAAAGCATTGACTCTTCACTCAGTAGATAGTAATCCTGTGAATTACTTGCAAAGGAATTGTAGTTGCAGATGCAAAAAAATTACATTGGCTCAAAGGCTGACTGGACAAAAAAGAACAAAACTGAGGGGACAAAATACCCAAACCCAGATTCAGCTCAGGAAATCCTCTTAGCTGAAAACATATGGAAACTGGGGCATTATTAGTTGGGAATATCAAATACGCTTACTTTCCCCTGTATGTCTGTCTTTGATTCCTCCTACATGACCTGCATACTGGTGACATTTGGTTTGATTCTATACCCTGTTCTTACAACATATGTGGCAAGGTGATCAACCAGTAGTAACAGAAAATTAAACATAGCCCTCATGAAAAGGTGCAAGCAATAAATATTATGTCTATAACCTCCCTCAAAGATAAAGAAATGTCCTTCACAATTTTTTCAAATATTTCTGCCAATATAACAGAATAATCAATTCTCTTACATGAAATGAATTCTAGATAGAAATATCTTAGCCCTATTGTCTCAAAGCTGAAGAATATTGTTTTAGCCTTAATAGGTAGAGATTTATTTTTTTAAGTGGAAACATTCTTTTTGGAGCACAAAATGACAAAGAGAAAGTGCTGTATGTCTGTCATTTTGAAGTTATTTCTCATTTGTTCTGCACACTATAAGTATGTGGTTTGCTTGATGCTGTCAGTGTAATGTTAAACAATGTGAGTAGCTATCAAAAATGAAAATAAAGTATTTTAAAACCCCTACTTATAAATATCTGTCCTGTCACAGGAGGAAGATGAGTGAGTGAGAAAGAAGAAGAAAAAAAAAAACTCTGCAGCTTTGATGTGGTTAAGATTGACACACAAGCTTGAAGAACGATTCCAGGATATCAGAAGTAAAGCAAAGGTTAACACAGTGGAAAGATATTACTATTAATAGTATTTCACAGCTAATGTTATTTCACTATTAAGTGTGTGTTTCAAAATAATCTCCTGCATCACTGTGCCAGAAAGGAACTTAAGTTTATGCATTTTATTTTTAACATGAATAACTGGCAAAGCATTTGGTTGAAGATCTTGCAGAACTAGTGCTTGTATTTATAATTAAAAAAAAATACAAAAAACCAAATGATTTTGCCAAGCAGCAATTTAATCTGTGTAAATATCTGCAGCAAATGAAGAGGTTCAAACTGAACAATTAATGGGGCTACTGGGACCACATAATTCAAATGTAAACAACACACTACCAACATTAAATGATGGCTTTGACAAAAGTGGTGATACTAAAGACAGATCTTTTACAAATACTGAGGTAAGAAGCTAATACTTTAGCTAGGGCAATGTAATTTTTAGTGAGAATCTGGAATCTCCAGAAAAAAAAAAAAAAAAAAAGGAAATATGGAGAATTTAAAATGGAAATCTTGTGGATTTGTTTGTTGTGGAAAAATAATTATTAATGTCTTATAGATGATTGTTTAAACGAAAAGAAACTTCATAACTTTAAATTGTCAAATGAATATAATGTTTTGAACTTTTAAAGAAATGAATGGCAGAGTGGTCAGTTAGACATGGCTCCACTGTATTCAGAATCCTCCTAAAGGAAATCCAAGTATCTTGGCAGATATCATGGCCTCCAGTTTAATGTCTAGTGCCTCCAAAGTATTCTGCGATTCTGTCCCAGTATTTAGAAGTCACAGATATTGCTGCCATTTTCATTGATAAATTGCCAAAGTTTTAATAAAATCACTGGAAGAAGACAGAATGGAAATCAACCTCTTGAGTTTAACTTGATGAGATAAATGGTCCCTGAGAGGGCTTCACTTGCTTCTAGTAACTAGTAACTATAAGAGGAAACCTCAAAGACCTCCTTAGGCAGATTGGTTGTAGAGAAACCCCAAAGAGTTGTCATCACAAAGGTCCCAGGTGATGCTACGAGATGTGCTGAGCCTCAGCTGGGGCAGATGCCTCTGCAGAAGCTAAGAGCAGAAGGCATGCACAACACAGATGCACAAATAAACTTAATTTGACATTGCTAATATTGTTAAAATATATTTCAGAAGTCAAAATACACACTTATGGGTAGATAGATGCATGCACACACATAAACACACATACACTTCACAGACTGCTGGAAGCAAAATTTGTGTTTCAGTCCTACTTCAGTATCACTGGTCTGTTCCTGATGAGTTAATGTTTGCTGTCAATATAAGTCTTAAAAGAAAATATAAATAGCAAGCCTATGCAGTGTGAGGAAATAGCCTGTGACTTCAAAGTAAAAGAGGTCAGTCAATACGTTTTGCCAAGGTCTTTGTGTTATTTCCAAAGGATGTAATGGTTGTTTAGTATGCTTTGATCGATACATTTGACACAGTGAACATTTTAAAACCATATCTACAGTCTACAAGCTCCTAAAGGATTTCCATGTCTTTTCTTTTACATAAGCTCAGGCTCTAATGTCCTTCCTGAATGTGACAAAGGAATTTTGTAGTGATAGCTAAATTGTATTCACATTTGTTTGAGTATTTCATACTCAGCAATATGACTGTTTTCTGCTGAAGTCCATGAGGGCTATTATTTATTTAGTTTTACAGTATCCAAGGATGTAAGTGCTTTGCAGACACATGGATCCTACACCAAAGAGATTATGTTTTAAGTGAGGTCAAGTGTAGCAGAAAAAAGGGGGGAAAAAGTGTAAGAATAATCCTTCATTTAAATGAATTACAATGATATTTTTTATTTTCTCATTTTTCTTCACACATACTTCATTTTTCTCATACTTCTGCACATGTAAAGGAACATATACTTACATACACATCTTAATCATTATTTACATCTTAAATATCCCTGATCATCCACCCAATTTTGTTAGCATATTCTGAGAGTTTGTCCATATATGTGTAGGTATGATATCTACCTACACACACATACACACACATATATGAATATTTTAATCTAACAACAAGCAATTTCATTTTCATTTCAGATGCCCTAGTGTATGCTGCCAATCCAGAGGGTATGGCTTTCTCTTAGGGCCTGTGTCTGCAAGGTGTCACACAGCTCAGCAGGTAACTTTGATAAGCTAGGACATCTAAAATGATACTAGGTGCTTATGTGTGATTTTATCCCTCAATATCTGTTGAATATAATGGGGGCTTAAGCAACTAGTTCACGTGAAAATACCTACATTATAGACACCTAAAGTTAGGGCAAACTGAATTCCAGCTCAGGGTGGGATTCAAATATCTAATCATACCTGTCTAATGTTATTTTACGTGCTCTAAGGAGTTTCAACTGGTGTCCAACTGACATTTCACAAGGGCATGGATCTCCTCTGGGTCCTGTGTCATACTTACCAGTCCTAAGCAGGCATTTTGGATCCTTTATAATATCTGAAATAGTATAGGATGCAGATAGTTTTAAAATTGAATCCCATCCCTCAAATCTTTTATTCATTTAGTAAACATGGTATATCATTCCAGAAGAAAAGGGATGAGAAGAGATGTACAGCTATCACTGCTTTTCCTAAAGTTTGCTTGTCTTTTCTATGTTTTTCAAATTCTGTGAACCTTTGCGCAGCAGAACATCTGTGATTACATTAAAAAAACAATATATCCTTTTCTTGGATTCATTTCACCAATTGAAACACCTAAGAATTAGATGTCTTAATCTTAGCTAGGCACTTCATGATTCCTTATAGGCAATGGAGAGAACAGGCATCTCCTGGGAGTGACTTTTAGTCTATCACAGCTAGATAGAATGAGATGAGCTGCATTCTGAAGGTATCGATTTCTATTGACTGTATTATACAGAGAGCTTAAGATAATTACCTCAGGCTCAGATAGATAATTTTATACTCCTAAATTATGACAGACTAATTTTATTCTTTGTTTCCTTTCTTCTTTTCCTAAAGATACATTTCCAATGCATGGATGCAGACAGAACCATCATAGCTATCTCAGCCCTGTTCACCAGTGAATAAGAGCTGTCAGCCCCAAAGGTGTAAAAAATATGGAGATATGGTTTAGTTTACCCACAACTTGCAAAATTTCTATCTCATATCACTGCTGAGGAAAATTCAAGCTGAAATTTATAAAAAATGACAATGTTGTAATTTTAATAAATATACCAAGATTGGATTATCTTTTGATTGCTTCTTCAATCATACACAAAACCCCATAATATTGAAACATCAGGCTTGCCTGTGAAGCAATGTTACAGAATTTTCCATTTGCTTATTTACTTTCAGTCCCAGTCTATTTGTTTTTAATAAAGTGGAAAGTACAAGCTTCTTGTACCTAGAAATTAGTGAAACCATATAGTTCATAAAAAATGATTATAACTTTCTTTTTTTTTTTTTAATGAAAAACTGCAGTGGTAATCTGTTCATCTCCTCCACTTACTATGTCTCAGAAATATCGCCGTAGTAATGAAGAAAAAAATCTTGTATCCATGGCTGCTTTGGCTCTGTGAGAACACAACCCAGTCACTGTGCCTCTGTAGAAAAATGCAGCACCATTAAATATATATTTTTTAATGATGAATGAAGAAATTAAAATATTTTGAACATAAACCAGTTTAAACATCATATTCACTGGTAATTTACTGCTAAAAACCTTACTCTAACACCCATTTTAGTTGACGGAAATATTCCTAGTAATCTCAAAAGGATTTGAATCAGACATCTAATCTGTAAAGAATATTCATTATATAAGGCAAGGTTACAGTTATCAATGTTCTCTTCAAATGCTGTAATAACATCTTGCATTCTTTTAGTATATTTTAACATACACTATTAAAGAAATCCAGGGTAAAATTGATCAGATGAGTGCTGGTCTTTTAAAAGATATTTTATGAAGAAAACACTCAAAAGAATGAACTGTATACAACTGTGGCAGATACACACACTGCTCTTTCTAGCCTAGTTCTACCCAAGCGATCAAACAGTTACAGACTTGGATGTATATTCCAGTAGTGATCTGCCCAGCAGGGAGGGAAGTCCTGACCAAGTGAGTGGGACTGTGTGCATGTGTGCATGTGTTTGTGCATGTGTGCGTGTGTTAAAGGCTCTAATCTTGTTGATTCTTCATTAAAATCCTGTATCCAAATCCACAACGGGTTGCTGTTTACTCTGTCGTGCCCATGGCAAATTCATACCACATGAGAGATTTAATTATGAATAAACTGGCAAGTCCTTTGTCCTGCAAGTAATTAGTTCTTGGTCAGAGTTTAGAGCTTTCTAGAGAGGAAACACCCAAGGCTTGTGGAGAAGGGGAAGAAATAATGACGCTCCTCAAATAATAAACACTACTTACATTCACGATTGTGTTTACTGTCCTTTGCAGTTACCTATGCAGCATCCTCATAAGAGTTAAGATGATCTTTTGGCTCGTATTTTTTGCAGTTGAAATCTCACAGAATTCAAATTTTTCATTGCTTTCTTTTAAGAGATGTTTTTTTCTCTACATCAAAGCATCAGAGCTAGGGTCTTCCTGTGTGTCAAGGTGTGAACTTTGGCCCCTCGGCGGAAAACATATCCTTCTTGCCGCAAGGAGGATATTTGATTGATTGGCTGCAGAGCTCCCCCTTCCCTGAGAGCAATCTGAAGAGCCCTTCCGCTTATTCATTCTTTGGGGAAATTCCAGGATAAAATAGGATTGAAAGAGGATTAGGAGACACAGGGAAGGTGTGTGTGAATGCTGAGATTCATCTTACCTGCTGTAAAGGGTAGTTTTTTGTTTGCAATTGAGACACATATTTGCTGCCTCATGTAGGTTGCTCCACGTGTGAGAGCTGTGCAAACTCTCACAGCAGTCCCAGAGTTTGATTCAGTAGCATATACATAGGTATTTAGTGTCATTTGAAACCATGGACAACACCCAAGACATCCATCTTAGGCTGGCAGATGTGACACTGGGTGTACAGGAGAGCCCCAGTCAGTAGTTGGAGGTGGGCAGCATCAGTAACACATGCAATGGCATGAGGGACAGCTACTGAAGGTGAGTAGTTAAAATAAACCAGTCACACCAACCAAGCAGTTTAGACTAAGCAGTCAGGTCAGTTTAATTTATACCTTCCTAATCTTAATCTTAAAGGATCTTAAACTGTGAATGGGACAAGCAGATCGTGAAGCAGCCTACTAGTTGCTTTCACAGAAAAAAAAGACTACTAAGTTATTATAGTTGTACTTTAAGAATGTGTTATTATTGTCTACTTTATAATTTCTGCTGGTTTTCTTCATTTCATAAAAATACTGTTTTTTATGGTTTATGTTTTAGAAAAGGGAAGAAATTCACTTTTGAATATAAGAAATTTTAATATGTATTTTCCATGCTTCTGGGTGGGATCTTAAAGCCTTTAATTTTGACCCTAGCTTTTGTTGTTGCCAATCAGGTCCTGGCAGCAAGGTTATCCACCCCCCCACCCACAAAAAAAAAAAAAAAAAAGAAAGAAAGAAAAGAGAGAGAGAGACAAAGAAAAGGAAAAAAGCAGCTAATGTCTTTTGGGTCCCTGAGATCTACGATATTCAAGACATCTTTCATACGACAGGTTCTAAAGAGTATCTTCTCTGAAGTGTCAGACATTTGTGACAAACTGAGGAAACAGTAAAATCTTAAATGAATGAAAACATTTGCTAATTTAATACATGTCAAGAACCTCAGTAGGACAAAGTTAAGACTTTGTGGCTAACGCAATGTACAGTGTCATGTATCATTCTTATGGATGAGAGTCATAATTCTGATGATACTGTATCTTGGCTATGTCTATGTTAGCAAGGGATTCAGAGTAGTAGGAACAAATATGTAGGAGGAAGCAGCTAGTGCCCTTTTGTCTGCATTATAGGTGATTTGAGGTTTTTAGCTTGGACTACATTCAGCTTGGTAACCTTCAACCAAATGTCCCCACCATACACACATTCTGAAGATGTCCAATATCATTATCAGTTTAACACTTACAGTAGGGATATCTGTGTTTATTCTAAACATCTATTCTTCACAATAATCTATACTTGGTCAAAATCATAATTCACTCCCATCATTTAAACTATGAAGCATTTTGTAAGTAAAACCCTTTTGTAAGAGGCTTTCATCTTCTTACCTAACACTGGTTTGATTAGAGGTTAGGACACATTTGGTGCATGCCTGGAGCAAAGCTCTTGACTTGATGTCCTCTGAAACAACTCTTGTTCATGCACACCAAGACTGCTCTGACAGCTGAATGAATTCACAGTGAGTGCAGATTATCAGCAGATTTGATTCCGGGTCTCATTGCTCCTTGAAACCAAAGCACTAATGTGGATACAGCCTTGGTTGGAATACCTTCAGTGCTCAACCATTTGGTCTTCCAAGTCTACCAGCCTCAAAAAAAGAACATGCTTTATCGAACTTTTTAGAATAATGTCCAAAGCTATAAAGGAATTTGAAAATGTTTAGTAAAATAAAGGAAAAGTTATGTCCTCTACTCCTTCAGTCTCTAGCAAAAAGGCAAAAGAGTACTAACTGCTTCTTTCTACATACTTGCTCTGTTACTCTGAATCCCTTGGTAATACAGACTAGCCAAGATACAATATCGTCAAAAAATTTTGACTCTCATCTATAAGAATTATGCATGGGTGCATTATACATATACATGATACTGTACATTGCATTAGCCACAAAATCTTAATTTTGTCCTTTTTACCAAGGTTCTTCACATCTGTCAAATTAGCAAATGTTTTTATTCATTTAAGATTTCATTCATTTAGACCAGTATTTAACATCCTAAAACTAGCATTTTGATTCACAGAAAAATAAACTGCATGTTAAAGTAACTTAATAGGTTAATAATAAACATTTGAGTGGTCCTAAATGACACTTTATCAGGGAAGACTATCTTCAATATAATTTTTACATATGCATTTGTGCATTTCTGTTCTAAACATTTAAGTTTATAAATCAGTATCTTTTCCTCTGTTTGCCATCACTTTTTAAGTCTTCTGCTAAAAACAGTATGCTCAAGGGAGATGGCAATGAAACTCTTAAAATATGAACCCTCCTGTTTTTGGAATCAGAGACAAAGACTATATCTGAATTGCAGGCACTGATGAAACTGTGCACAATATTGTCAGAGAAATTAAGTAGATGCAGGCAGGAAAAAAGTATTGCCACAGGAGTGTCCTTTAAAATCCTATAAACCAAAATTAACTTTAGCAACAGAGAGCTGCTTGTTCATGTACAAAGAAAACAAGGTAATGTTGGAGCAAAATCAGAAGAATTTGACTTATGTAAATCCATAGTACCTCAAGCTGGACATGAAGGCATAGCCAAATCCACAAAGAGATTGAAAAGAAGTGACTGATGATCACAAACAGAATCATATGAAATAATACTGAGATTTTACTTTACTCCAGATGCAGACCAGCCACGAACAACAAGGAGAATGCTTGCCTCAGAACTCAGTGAAAAGTCATCTAAGTTCTTTGTTGCAAATGCGTTCTCCAGGACTCTCCCTGACCATGACCAAAAATAAAGCACATAGTAGTTTTCTAAATATTTTTTAAATGGACAGAAACTTTTCCAATATGAGCCACAGGAGCAGCTCACACATTGGTGAAACAGGTGTCCTCCCATTGGAGTTGGCTTGAAAAACTGTAATTGGCTCAGAAAACACTTTATAGGATTCTTTTCTGTTAATGAAAAAGTTGTCAGATAACATTAGGAATAAAACAAAAATGACAGTCTTCAGGACTGATGGAAAGAATGAACAGCACCGTCAAACCAGGAGAGAAGAAATCTGTCTGTTAAATGGAATGGGCCTGAAGAGCCGCATTCTATTATTCCTAGTACCAGTGAGGGCTACTCATGATAGCACAGTAAATCACATACCTCTCAAAGTAGTAACAGGCAGGAAAATGAGAACGGCAGAATATTTGTTGTGGGGAAACTACTAATTCATCTGCTTGAAGGTATCACAGTGACTGTTTTTATGCAAAGATTGCAGGAACATACGTAACGACTCCATCTATTTGAAACAAAAGCATTAAAAAAAATCAAAAGGCTAAAACAAAATATACTTTGTTATGGAAGTGTTAGAAAATAATTGCAAATAAAAAGGTAAGGTGATATTTTGGATATGAGCAGCATATAGATTGTTTCCTGAGGGACTGGTCTTTACAATGCTTTTAGCTCCTTTTTCCCTCCTCCCAAGTTTTTCTGCATATAAAATGTTTTTCGAAAACAAAAAAGAAACATAAATAAACTGTGTTGTGTAACACAATGTTAGTTGCCTAGAGGTTATATATATATGTATGTACTTATATATATAGATAGAAACCTAGAGGTTATGTGTGTGTGTGTTTGTGTGTCTGTGTCTGTGTCTGTGTGTATACAAAAATAAAATAAAATAATACGACACAGTATGAGCTCAGTCTTATTTTCTGTATATATGTGCTTAATTTGTCAGAGAATACTGAAAATGTTCACTTAAAGCATGGTCAAGAAACAAGTACCTTCTCTTTGGTCAAAAGTAAATAATTCTGAACAATGTTAGTAGCTAAAACGAAAGCTACATTCTATTTCACCAGTATAGGTCTACAATGAAACAATCCTTTCAACTTATCAGTTTAAATAAAATGTGTGCTTAATGCATAAACAACTGTATTTGCTGTTTGTAAGAAAATTACAATTTCTTTGTGCCAGAATAAAGCCAAAGTGAAACCATTTTGTCTGTGGAGACTCCATCTTGCTTAAATGAGAAAATTGCACACTGTATTCTTTCTCTTTCTTAGTGCTCTCACTTAATCAGCAACCACAACAATTTTCAAACAAAGACATGCAGATTTGATCAGGCCCTTGATTACTGTTGATGGATACTGTAAATAGTTGTGACACAATGCAAAATGAGGGCATGATTGATACTGTAAACAAACAGGAGACATGACACCACAGATTCCAAATTTAGCCAGGAAAGAAACAATTGAGGAAGCAGAAGCCAGTTTTACCTGAATCCCCCCATGAGCAAGATATTTAAATACAATCAACTGGATAATAATATTGTATTTTAGAAGCAAAAAATGAATAAAATCTAAGCAAAGGTCAAATAGAAGGCCACAAAAAAGTAACAGAGTTCAAATATAAACAGCCTTACACAACAAGCACTACATGAATCATAAAGTGAGTCATAACACTGGCCAGTTCACATTAAGAACAACTTCACGTTTTTCGTACCTATGTTGTTAAAAGGATACTATGGTGCATTTGCTACCATTTGTACTTCAACATACTTTAATTAGGATAATTATCCAGAAATGGGAACTTATTCTCCTTCACATATATAGAAACAATAGAAACAAATGGTATAAATGCAGATTTTCCTTCTCACAGAATATTTGCTTTCTCAAATATTCCATTTCTTCTGGTCGAAGATTCTTTAGTAGCATCATTTACGAAGGTAAAGATTTCAGGCCCTTATTCACTCTTCAGAGCAATTCATCCTGGCTTTTAAACTCTCTGATTTCACCTTAACTGTGGATCATGTATGCTTTAAGTCCTGCCCCCCGCCCCCCGAATCCTCCAGATGGGGAGAGCTGTCAGTGCATAACACAGTTCCCACCCGTTTGGTTTTCCTTGTAATTGAATCTAAGGAGGGTACACTATAAGGTTGTGTCCAGTCTCAGGAGCCAAAAATCAGTCTGAGATTCCACAGTTTAGCCTCGAGGACTCACTTTTATTTTTCTTCTGCTCCTCTAGAACCACTCCTGTAGGAGGAATATTGTCATTGGGTATCCACAATACACTGAAATACCCCCTTCACTGAGGAAACAAATTTATACACATAAGCAGTGAGAAGACACAGGGACACATTACGGAGAAGATATGTCCTTTTTTAACACGTTCTTCCATTTCCTGAAGCAATGTGGGAGTTTCTACAAGAAGAAGAAATCTCTTGAGACCATGGAAAAAAGTTGATATTCTACTCCATTCAACTTCCATTTCTTTATTTTGGGGGTCACAACAGAGAGGTGAGCAGTGGGCCAAGAAACAGATGTTTACAATGGATCTTGGGGAGTGAAAGAAGTTATACCATAGTAAGTCATTACCAAATGACTTTCAGGAAGTTATGTTCCATCTTGCTAGTGTCCTGATAGACGAAGGAAAAGATATTTCATTTCCTCCCCCTTTATCATGAGAGTAGTTATGTTTTGAAACTTTTTATGTTTCATCACTTTTGCTCTGCATTCTTGTTTTCTTTCTTTTTCCCTTGTGCCCTTATATTTGGGAGTACTTCTGACATACATTGTCACAGGTTTCATGAGGATTTGCTCTTCTAAGATTAATTAGCTTCTCCATTTTATATTTTATTAAACCAAGAGTCCAAAAATGGAAGTTGCTTAAATGGTTGGAAATTATTTAACTCTGTATTAATGGCTTGACTGGCTTCCCCGTTTCTTTTTTTAATTCAAGAAAAAACAATTCAGAGTTCTGATCAGTATATTTTCCTCGTATTATACACCTTTAAAGAAAAGTATAATTCCACTCCACTGGAGCAACATTTTTTCCATAGATTTTCAACAGAACCAGAATATATATCTCCTAGAATGGCTGGACAGGATGATGAGTAGTGCTGTATGAAGTGCTAATGAACAGCAAGCATAAAAAGGAAATTGGCAGTCAGTGAAAATGACAAAAAGAGTATTTATAAAAAAAAAAAAGCAGCACTGATGTTTGTTCTCAGATTTTTTGAATGTGCCTAACTCTAGGGCTCTATCCACATTATTACTCCCATTGCCTCCTCTTCAGCCACATTTTGCCTCTGAAATGGAGTGAATTGTGCCTACGCAGTCCTCTCTTTCCACATGTCACAAGAAAAGAAATCCTGTCTGGACAAGATTTTTACTGTGCTCAAACAGATCAGAAACAAGCAGACCAGCCCTTTCAGGATTTGTATCTCAAGGTATCCTGGCAGGGTAGGTCACAAGGCCAAACCCATGAAATCTGCTCCATGAGTTTCAAAACAAATGCCTGAGAGGATTAGAAAAATCTAAACCTCAATTTAAAACAACAAGAACAACCCCAAATAATAAAAAAAAAAAAACAAGAAAATAAAATTCATAGACACAGAAGACATTTTACAGAGTAACTTAATGGCCCGATGGTGGATAACATATATAGCAACACAAGACAAAACACAATGAAATAAAGTATTAAGACAAAGACCACACAAAAATGAGAACTCAGTTGTAATCTAGCTATGAGGTAAGAACTCAGCTGCAGCAGCAATTTAAAATTGCCATGCATCCCACTGGATATGGTGTAGTGCTCTGACTCTTGTGATACAGATAAGTCACAGTGATTGAACCAGAAAATAAAGCCAGTGAGATAAAAGCTGGACTGATACAGGACTTCTTTGCTCTTGTGTTTGTTCTATTACTTGTTTTATACTGTTCTTACCTTCTTAGGAAAATTCAAGTCAATTTAAAGTAACTCCTGTATTAAGTCCAGCTATCTTACAGAAATTATGAGATTGCTCAGAGAAGTAGGTACTGCTCAATGTGAACTTACCATAATGTGTTAACATGAATCTACTTCTATCTTAGCAGAGTTATAGTACAGTGCTAAAAAGTTAATGGTGAAAGTATAATCATAAGCAAAATCCACTAACATTTGTTTAAAGCACAGTCTAGGAAAATAAAGAACCAATGGATTCCTAAGCTCTTACATAAACCAATATAACTAAGCTTACATTCAGCAATAAATCACATGTTGTACAGGGATCCCGCCCCCCGCCCCCTGCCCCCCCCCCCCCGCCATACTGACAAACACAGCCATCCATTATCATCTTGCTAGGATGAACGCTGAAGCTAAAAGTGAAAACAAACACACAAACCCTCTAGTAAGGATAGTCAAGGAAAACACTTTGTATCTGTTGACAGAGAATCAAAATCACAGTTTTGCAGGAGAAAAAAGATCTCATGTGGAGAAAATCAAACAGAACCTCATTCAGTCATTGAGGGATAAAAAAGGGTCAGTAGTGACTTTATAGCAAAAAAAAGCCCTCAAAATAGGTATCGGTTTAATCACTTATTAGAAGAACATTGTAATTCACTATGTGCCGCATACAACAAAATTGCACAAATGGTCTTTAAGGAAAGGTCTTATTTTATACAGAGGGAATCAACTTTATACAAAGATTGCTATATCCTGCTACAGAAAACAAGTCAAGGTAATTTTGCAGTGTAACCAATGTAGACTCTAGAATAACGAGTCTACACGTATCTATTTCTGTATATGAGCTATCATAGAGTCTGTAGCTTTGTAAATGTGTTCAGTGTGTAAAATGAGGGTGTGCAGTGCACATAAGGGGTTAAATTGTTATTCTGAAAAAACCCAAAAATTTAAAAAGTATCAGGATTGTTTTTTTTTTTTTTTGCCATGGTAATATTTCAACTTTATAATCCCTACTTCAGAAGCAGATAGAGGACTGGACTAAAACCAAGGTCTATTTCCTTCACTTTTTTTTAAAATATAGAGGAGGAAAAAGAACCAGAGAAGACTATTCCTTTCTGTTAGCAGATTTCTTGATTAAAGATACTCACTTGGCCTTGCAAAACAAATTGGCTTCTATCTTACAACATGTCAAAGCTGTCTTTTAGCTCAAAAGCAATCTTATTGGGCATTAAAGATGCTTTAAAAAAATGTTACATGTTCCATCTGTGGTTTTGATTTGCTCTCTTCTAGAAAAATCTGTTATCACTTTAATTTAGAATGCTTCCTTGTAATCCCATCACAAAATATTCACAAAGAAGAGTTCTGTATGCCATTTAATTTATGCACACACATACACACACACACATTTTCTATGCTTTATTATATCGACAAAATATAAGCAAACGTTAATTTTAGGAACTATTTCCCCCACATTTTAGGGCCAGAAGTTGCTATGTATGTGATTTTGTAAGTCTCCTGAACAAGTCATTAACTTTCTATTCAACATTCAGCAATCATCAGATTAGGGAAAGGTTGCAAATCTTGTAGTGAAAAATGATTTTTTTGTGTTTTGAAGCTGAATTATTTTTATTGAAACTTTGAATGACAAGAATCAAAATTATCTTCAAGCAGAGAACATGCGAGTTTTCCCAAAACAAATTTTTGGAAAATCACAAATACTGAACATGTGGAGTTAGAATTGTATTGCAAATTTGAAATGTGATTTTTTTGTCATGGACAATTGAGTCCCACTCATTTCTGTATCAGCTTTTCTTTTTACAGTAAAATATATGTCTTCCATGTCATCAGGATGAATTCCACCTAGACTTTGACAGGTAAAATTAGTTCTTTCCCAACTAATACATTACAATACAAAAAAATACTTTTTTGACCAAACTGTGCTTTCAGCTACACCCTTGCACTTGCAGTTTAGGACACAAATTAGAGACAAATCAGTTGCAAAAGTGTATGGATAGACATAGTTTGGTTTGATAAACCTCTGTTACTGGTTTATTTTCAAAATGCAAAACAAACAAACACACAAAACTATTTAAATTGAGTGTCAGGTCCCTGGTTCAATTAGCCAAAATAGCTGTCAAAAAAGAGGTAAAAACTTCTGCTCCAATGTGCAGTTTGTCAATCACATGATTTGAAGAAGGGATTTCATCCATTATCTTTTAAGTTCATATCTGGAGATGGGAACCAAAGACACTAGAATATGGGAATTAATTTTAACCATAGTAAATGGTATGACAGCTTTTCATCTGTCTCTGGGTAGGGTCCCATTTTAATGTCGATTCCTAGCATTTCTAGGCATGCTAAACTTGTGTCGCAAACTAGGTAGACCTTTGGTGGAACTGACAACCTGTGACAATGAAGAACAGCCTACCTAGACTGCATGCATACCCAAGACACATTGCATATAGTCTGCTCAGGTACTTTTGAAACAGTCTCCTCTGCATGCCTGTCCTGTGGTTGAGTCTGTCCATCTTTGCTGGTTTATGTTAATCCAGTGTAAACTCAGGTGTTGCAAGGGTATATCCAAAGATAAGTTGGGAGCTGGAATACTGAAATCTTTTTTTTTTTTTTTTTTCCTGGTGCCCAGCTCCTGGAATGCTGTTCATATCCTTCAATCAGGCAACAAACTAGACAGCTTACTTAGGAACATTAATATCATCTTATATATCCAGAACATACCTCTCGTCACGAGCTTAAGTACCTAAATCTTAAACAGTTTGAAGTAGGCGCCATTCTAACCACCTTATACAATGGATTTATTAAAAAAAGCAGTCATCAAGGATGTGGAAGACCTGGGTGTCACATCTACTGCAGCATGAATCATTCAAATTCCTATTTCTTAGCTTTAGGTGATCACGCGGACTTTCAGAACATAGGTGTCAAAGTTCAGTATCTATTTTTAATACCGGCATTTTGTCACATTATAATGAGGAAGAAAGTTAATAAAACACAAAGTCAAAAGAACTTTGTGATCATTTTCCCAGCAGTGAAAAATGTGGGGTTCCAGCTCCAATGACATTTGTAGAGGACATTTAGCAAGAACTGACTAAAATACGAAGAGAAACTGAAAAAGGGGAGTGGAACCCACTAATCTCACCAATGGGTGAGCTGACCTCACAGAGTAACAATCTCTTTTTAGGGCCAAAGAATACTTTCAGCAAAGTGACACACCTGCAACATAGCAAAATGAAATGGTCACCCCATGGGTAGCAACAGATTTTAGGCATATTAGGAAACATGAAAACATGGGTATTTGAACATTTTAATGTGGAAGTTTGAAGATTCTAATCTGCTCAAGTCCTTTTTCAGGTATCCTACCTGTGCAGTTGTATTTGGACTCAGATTCTCTGGCTACACCCATATTTTAAGGTTTGAAGGCAAATCTGAGTGTAAAATATCTCTTGCCATAGTGAGTTATGTCTGTTCTACCTGCAAGAGAAAGACTGAAGCTTGAAACAGCATGCACAGCGAATCTGGGTTTCCCTGCCCATTAGGCCAGCTGGCTCACTAAAGATTCATGTTATAGTGGTGATAGACAACATGATTTGAGGATAAATCCTGAAGAGAACATGTGGCCTTCAAGCACTATCACACTGTGTATGTACCTTTGGAAGATACATCATTAAGAACAGAGGTATGTCTTTCCATATTTTGGGTTGGCAGAGTTTCAGAAGTAAAATAATCTATTCTCATTTGTGCTAAAGCTCCGACACCATTATGTCAGTCTTTTCTATGCACAGTACCATATCCTAAGCCAGTATAAATTAAGATAATTACTTTAACTTCAATAGAACTGTAATAGCCTATTCTCTATACTCCTTGTTTAGAATAATCTTAATTCAATTTTTCAATTTTCCTTTCACGCTCTCGTGATTTCTTCATTTGTACTTATTCAATGGATTTTTTTTTTCTTTTACTCAAGTGTCATTTTGAAAGGAGGAGCCAGTGTGGCTTTGGCATCCTATCTGTAACACCTTTGGCTGGGATTTTTGAGTCTAATTTGTAGTATTCTACTGAGAAGTAATAGGAGTTCTGACTGGGCTGTGTAAGAGCTGGAATCCTGAATAAAACGGCCACCGTGTATATGCAGTTTAACAGTATACCACGAATTCCATGAGTTCAACGTGCTGATGCGTCAGGGTTATATTGAGTATACTGTACATGCTGAGTGAAAGTGGTTTGTTCAGGCATACTAACTCTGATGCCCTTTAGACGTGTTGCATGACCTGCATAATAGGCTTGCCAATGTCCTCCAGAATGCTTTACAATTACAGCACATCCTCTATTTCAGCCTCACTGTTCAGGGAGTTGTGTGGCACGTGCATGAATAGCATGCACATTCAATCATCACAGAGTTTTGCAGACAGAAATACCAAAGCTTCAGGTGTACATTCTTGTGACTCAGTTGCAATCACTCATAACCCTTTCCCACCTTGTGGTTTGAGGATGTTCCTGCCCTTGACTTCACCTCTTATGAGATAAGATTCCAATTTAATCTCTTCAATTCATTCTTCACACACTAGAAGTTCACTTCTTTTAATTACTATTATAGCAACAAATCCATTCTTTTTCTGTTCAGCAGTAATTGGTCTCTATTACATTACAATTTTTCACTGCCTAATCCACCTGTTTTATTAGAATACAGCAAACCAATTTAACATCCCTTCAGTGGAACAGATTCAATAGCAAGAAAAAGTATTTTCAGTGCTGGAAGCTCAAGTTTAAGATTTAGACATAAAAATACCAGAGCTGGGCACCTCCCTCATCCACTAAAATGATAAAGCTGCATTTAAAGTTAAGGAACTGCATACACGACAGATTGTTGCTATGGTAGTAATACTGGTCTTTCTCATCAAATCTTTCCGTTGTGTGCTGGGCTGCATTTTGTTTGCAGTTTCTTCTATTCCTTTGTCATTTCTTGGCATTATGTCACAGTGAGAAAGAATTTTAATCAAGATTTTCAACTGAATGAAAGAGGGATGCATGGATATTTTATTATAATTGTCTTAGCAGTTGTATTGACAATGAGAAGTTCTAGCTGCCTGTTCCTAGTCACATACAATTAGTTCCTATACAGTACAATTACATAGTACACCAAGGGATTTCTCAGTTCTCCTAACATTTTATTTTGCTAAGACCCCCAAAATCTTTCTAGTTCCCAAAATAAGCCCAAACTGCTAAGCCTGTGCAATCACAATTCAATGCAAACCACAAATACAGATCAGGAAGCTAGGACAGCTATTGCAGAAGGATGCCTTCACAGACACCATCTTCCTATCGCTTTTCCCTTCTCCTTCTATCCCTTGTGAGTACAGAAGCACCTTTCTAAGGCATTGGCTCACATGCAGTTTGAGTATACCTACCTTTAGGGCTATGGTTTAGGTGTATACCCTCACTGAGTGTTCTTCTGGGATGAGCATCGGTGTCCACGATCAGGTTATCATAGGTGTACTACAGATCACAACAGCCCTGCCCAGGTGCATGCCTTTGAGGCACAAGGATTATTGTAAAACCACACCAAAACATGAATTCTCCCCTTCAAAGAGTTGATCATCATGATCTTCAGCAATCAAACAAAATCATGGAATTTGAGAGAAGTAATTTTTATTCAATATTTTCATTGAGGCTGATAAGCATGGCATAAAATGAGCATTTGTAATATCTAACAACTACTACTTAGATACCTAAAGATACACTCCCTCAAATTATCTTTCCTACTGTAAACAGAATGATATCAAACAATAGTAATATTCAAAACTAAACACATCAAAGAAACATACCAACTTTTCTGACATGTTGACTGACAAAGCTTCTCTTAGGCTATAGCTACATAAGTATTTACAGGTCTATCTGACTGGCCATAAGCCAGTGATAATCAAAAAACCCTGACACTGAACAAATTAACATACCCAGCCTCAAGTCGAGTCTCATGTTAACCATGAATATGCCTCTTCCATTTCTGGGGTGGTTCGGAGCTGAAACACAAGCAAAGCAAAGCAATATTTACCTGCAAAAGACTACACTAATATAGTTTAGGAAATCAGCATGACTTTTATATGTGGCAGTATAATAATTTGTTCTGGTTTGTTTACCTCCCAAAGCTTAGCTGACATAGGCTGCTGTAATTATTGCCTTCGAAGAAATTCTAAAATAAAGTGGTCTTCCGTAGACAACCTCTCCCTCTCTGCTGTTCTTGGACAAGTCATTCTCTCTCTGCTCCCTCTCTAATTTTTTTTTTTCAAGTTGTAATCAAAATCTGATCTCTTGGCAGGGATTCAGAATTAAAAACTTGTTTTTCTTTATCCCTGTTTCAGTCATACTGTTCTATGCTTTCACCTTCATTTATGCTTTCCACTTTTTATGCATCTTCTGTTTAAACTGTCTCTTTCTTTCAAGTTCCATTTTAAGTATGTTCAGTATCCTTGTACCTTCAAGAGCTGTAATGATAGCTCCATGAAGCATTATGGTGATGCTCCTCAGTTAACTTAAACCTCTAAAACATCTAAATCATCAAGTTTTGCTACAAATGCTTTTAATTTTCTTTTTTGCCAATGCTTCTGGATTTGGGGTGAATTGCTTTTTAAATCTTCTTGTTATCTTCCAGATTTTATGTAACATGGAGCATGTTGCTTCTCCTTTCTTTCATACTTAACGTTTCTTAGTTTGCGTTCAGTAATCGCTCAGAGCTAAATAAATCTGACAGAAGGATATTTCCTTCACTTTCTCAGGATTTACGCCCAGCTACAATTACCTGGGAGTACTAACCTCTTGGTTTCCTGTTAATTTAAAGCCTGGTAAAAGTCAATAAATTATTAAATTAAATAAATTACTGGTTGTCTATGGGTCTGGCTGAGCAGTACTGTGTAATTTGAGCACTGTTCAACGTTACTACTGCTTTTAACTAACTTCTTCTCCAATCTTATTTTACAAAAGCTGTCTCCCTTCATATCTGACCAAACTCTCGTCTTACAGAGATGGCATGACAATTAAAACATTCATTTATTTTAACCGTGATTAATAAATTGTTCATACTGACACTACTTTTCATAGCTTCCATGTGACCCCAATTTGTTTCACTCAGGACATTTACCACAACATTCCTGCAAAGAAACAAGCTGCATGACTGCATATGAAGATAAATAATTCTTTCCATCTATTCCAGACACAAAATGTGGATTACATAGAAAAATCTTTTTTCATTCATAAATAATATTTTCAGTTTGTTTCCATTCTTTTTTCATGCCAATGTGTTTATTTTGTTTAAAACCTTTTTATAGGACAGCTGTCTGCTACCTCTAACTTAGGATGAGGAAATGTCAAAAATTCATTCAGTTTATTCATTCTGTAACAATGGTGACGCATATTTTTGTGAATTAATTATTACCCTAAAGACACTTAAAGTGGGTACCATTTACTCTGTTCTGTTCTTCTTTAAACACTCTCCATGCATTTTTGAGTCATACTATATTATTCATATGACAGGAAAGGCACTTTTTGCCATTTCTTCCCTCCAAATTACTGTTTTTCTTTATGAGTATTTTTAAACATACATAGAATGTTAGCCCTCTTGGGTGTATGAATTTCAAAAAAATCTCATTGAGTTGTATACTTCTGATACTACATAGTGAAAAAGTACAAATTAAAAAGTGTCATATTTTTATTTAGCATTCTTTAAAGCGAGTAATATAATAATTTCTGTATGGGAAACAGAGCATTTTTTGTCTCTCTCTCCTCACTATGAAACCATTAACACAACTGCAACAAGAAGGTTGAATTATTGATTTATAGTTCATGAACATCATCAATTATAAAACCAAGTTTAAATTTGGACAGTGAGAAGATATGGATGTTTAAAATATAATTACTTTCAGTTTATGTCATTTTAGACAAATTATTACATTTTTTGCTAGAATGAAAATGCAAAACAGTCATATTTGTCAAATATTTTGTTGATTTCAATAACTGTGTAAACTGAAAACAAGAGTAAGTTTCATGTAAAGTTTGCTTTCCTTTCCTCTAGCTCTTTGAAACAAACTTTTAAAAATAAGTACATTTTTCAAGTTTGTTGTTTTTGTCATTTTTACTTTTATTCCAACTATTTTTCTGAAAATGCTTAATGCTTCAGCATCGTGACAGAATACATACACATCTACACAGCCTTTGTTAATGCCCTTGGGCAATGACTCACTTTTCCTTGTAGTTTATCTGCAGCAATCTTTAAGAATGTTATTGAAGACTTCTAGTGCCTTTCGATGAAGAATTTAAATATACTTAAAGTAACTAATTTGGATTTTGTTGACTCATTTATCTGTAAGAACTGCAGACTTCTTATCTGTTAAAATCAATACTAAAGTACCTTCTAAATCTCTGAAGCACTTCTTCTATCGTACATAATATAAATTAGTATGAAGGGCTGATTCAAACACATTCCATGTTACATAACAGAATGTACTCACTTCCCACATAACTCTACATAGCCATTTACTCTTCCCATTGTAAATACTAGATTTGATTATAGCCTTAGTATACTTTAGAATCAGGCTCACAGTCTTCAATCTTTTATGAATCTCTTACAGAGCTTAATAGTCCTTAATTTTTTTTTTCAATTTTAAAATCTTTTCTCCTTGCTCAACCAATAGTTAGATGAAAGCAGATTTCCAAAAGCACAATCAGGAATGGGAATTTTAAGGCTGGAAGGGACTCCAGTGATCCCCTAGTTTAATGTTTCACTGTATGGACTGAGTATCATGAACTCACTTCCATATCAAATCTACATCTCTAACAGGAGTGACTAGGATTTGTTTGGCCAGATACCACCATCACAGAATAGAAATTATGCTGTAAAAGCAGCTTTAAGTGGGGTATTATGTCACATATACAGGCAAGTTAAAGGATGCTTTCAGCCCCAGATTTTCCTCATAACTAGGCAGCACCAGCTGCAGCTCCTGATTCTTTAGTGTGTCATGATCAGGAAATATCAGATCCCTTTCTTCTTCTTTTATTGCTGTATCAGAGAAGCAATATGCACATATCTTGGACTGTGACCAAGTCATTTCTTACCCTCTGTTTCGATAAATTACATAAGCTGAAATACACTTGCTTCCCACTAGAAAGAATGTTTTCCAAATCTCAGATCAGTCACACATATAAATCTTTCACATTGATCCATTCTTTTAATGGTCTTTGTGGTGAATGGTCTGGTTCCTTTCTTTCAGAATGTTTACTATTCATCCAGTTAATGTTGAAATATAAAATACTTTCCATCAACATGACCACATTTTTTTTCTGCAGAATAAATGTATTTTCCGTATACTCAATTGTATCTGTATTATTAATGCTTTTTCTCTTCCATTCTTACCTAATACCTAATCTATATGAAGACTTCATTTCCTCTGAATACATAGTAAGAAATTTATGATTATTGACTATACTGGCTACTTTTTTATTGACATTTTTGCTATGCTTAACTATAATTTAAATTAAGTTGAACTACAGGCACACCTCGTTTCATTGCGCTCTGCTTTATTGTGCTTCACAGACATTGTGGTCTTTACAAATTGAAGGTTTGTGGCAACCCTGCGTTGAGCAAGTCTGTTGGCGCCATCTTTCCAACAGCAGGTGCTCACTTCCTCTCTGGGTCACATTTTGATAATTCTCACAATATTTCAAAGTTTTTCATTATTACTGTATCTGTTATGGTGATCTGTGATCAGTGATCTTTGATGTTATCATTGCAATTGTTTTGGGGCGCCACCAACTGTGCCCATATAAGATGGCGAACTTGACTGATAAATGTTGTGTGTGTTCTGACTGTTCCACCGACTGGCCGTTCCCCCGTCTCTCTCCCTCTCTTCAGGCCTCTCTATACCCTGAGACACAACAATATTGAAATTAGGCCAATTAATAAGTTTACAATGGCCTCTAAGTGTTCAAGTGAAAGGAAGAGTTGCACATCTCTCACGTTAAATGAAAAGCTAGAAACGACTGAGCTTAGTGAGGAAGGCATGTTGAAAGCCAAGATAGGCTGAAAGCTAGGCCTCTTGCACCAAACAGCCAGGTTATGAATGCAAAGGAAAAGTTCTTGAAGGAAATTAAAAGTGCTACTCCAGTGAACACATGAATGATGAGAAAGTGAAACAGCCTTATTGCTGTTATGGAAAAAGTTTTAGTGGTCTGGATAGAAGATCAAACCAGCCACAACATTCCCTTAAGCCAAAGCCTAATCCAGAGCAAGGCCTGAACTCTCTTCAACTCTACAAAGGCTGAGAGAGGTGAGGAAGCTGCAGAAGAAAAGTCTGAAGCTAGCAGAGGTTGGTTCATGAGGCTTAAGGAAAGAAGCCGTCTCCATAACATAAAAGTGCAAGATGAAGCAGCAAGGGCTGATGTAGAAGGTGCTGCAAGTTATCCAGAAGATCTAGCTAAGATAATTGATGAAGGTGGCTACATTAAACGAGAGATTTTCAATGTAGACAAAACAGCCTTATATTGGAAGAAGATGCCATCTACGACTTTCATAGCTAGAGAGGAAAAGTCAATGCCTGGCGCAAAGCTTCAAAGACAGGCTGACTCTCTTGTTAGGGACTAATGCAGCTGGTGACTTTAAGTTGAAGCCAATGCTCATTTACCCTTCTGAAAATCCTAGGGCCCTTCACAGTGATGCTAAATCTACTCTGCCTGTGCTCTATAAATGGAATGACAAAGCCTGGATGACAGCACATCTGTTTACAACATGGTTTACCAAACATTTTAAGCCCACTGTTAGACCTACTGCTCAGAAAAAAAGATTCCTTTCCAAATATTACTGCTCATTGACAATGCACCTGGTCACCCACAAGCTCTGATGGAGATGTACAATGAGACTAATGTTTTCATGCCTGCTAACACAACATCTGTTCTGCAGCCCATGGATCAAGGAGTAATTTCGACTTTCAAGTCTTATTATTTAAGAAATACATTTTGTAAGGCTACAGCTGCCATAGATAGTGATTTCTCTGATGGATCTCGGCAAAGTAAATTGAAAACCTTCTGAAAAGGATTCACCGTTCTAGATGCCATTAAGAACATACATGACTCATGGGTGGAGGTCAAAATATCAACATTAACAGGAGTTTGGAAGAAGCTGATTCCAACCCTCATGGATAACTTTGAGAGGTTCAAGACTTCAGTGGAGGAAATAACTGCAGATGTGGTGGAAATAGCAAGAGAACTAGAATTAGAAGTGGAGCCTGAAGATGTGACTGAATTGCTTCAATCTCATGATAAAACTTTAATAGATGAGGAGTTGCTTCTTATGGATGAGCAAAGAATGTGGTTTCTTGAGATGAAATCTACAAAGAAAGTGGTTTCTTGAGATGAAATCTACTCCCAGTGAAGATGCTCTGAACATTATTGAAATGACAACAAAGGATTTAGAATATCACATGAACTTCATTGATAAAGCAGTTGCAGGGTTTGATAGGATTGACTCCAATTTTGAAAGAAGTTCTATTGTGGGTAAAATGCTATCAAACAGCATCACATGCTACAGAGAAATCCTTCGTGAAAGGAAGAGTGAATCGATGCGGCAGACTCCATTGTTGTCGTATTTTAAGAAACTGCCACAGCACCCCAGCCTTCAGCAACCACCACTCTGAGCAGTCAGCAGCTATCAACATCGAGGCAAGACCCTCCATCAGCAAAACGATTACGACTCACTGAAGGCTCAGATGATGGTTAGCGTTTTTTAGCAATAAAGTATTTTTTAATTAAGGTTTTTTAGACATAATGTTATTGCACACTTAATAGACTACCTCAGAGTGTAAACATAACTTTTATATGCATTGGAAAACCAAAAAATTCATGTGACTCACTTTACTGCAATATTCGCTTTATTGCGGTGGTCTGGAACCGAACCCGCAATATCTTCGAGGTATGTCTGTATTAAAAACTTAAACTACCGAACTATGGAATCATTAAAAAAAAAACAGTTTGAAAGGCACTGCTGGAGGTCATCCGGTTGAACCTCCTGCTTAAACCATGGCTAACTTTAATGTTTAGATCAGATTGCTCAGGGTCTTATCTAGTCATATTTTTAGTATCTTCAAAGATGGAGGTTCCACATCATCTATGGACAAACTCTTCCAGCACTGTTTCAGTGCTTTCCAGTTGCATTATGATTTTTTTCCCTGGTATCTAATCAGAATCTCCCTTCATGCTGCTTGTGACTAATGCCTCTTGACCTTTCACTGCACACCAAGATTATGACACTCTTTTCTCTATAGCCCTTCATTAGGTAGTAGCAGACTGCTGTCAAACTAGCCTTCTCTTCTTCAGGCTGCCCAGCCACCCCTCACAGATGCTTCATCCATCTCAGTGGCTCTTCACTGTACTCTCTCCAGTTTGTCAGTACCTTTGAGGTCCAAAACTGGACACAAAACTCCAGACGCAGTCTCACAAGCACTAAATGAATCCTACCAAAACCCGCAGGCACACACTTCTTGCTCTGCTTTGTTCTGTTTTCAACAGATGTTTTGCAGCTCAGCTTCACACCTTACATATTTTATTCATCTTCTCTTGAAAAGCAGCCTGCATATTTTTCAGTCTTTCTTGTTACCATTCTGTAAGAATAGTAACACCTGGAAACAGCACTGTTATGAACATATAAGCTTGATCAAATGGATCTTGCTGAGATTTGTTACCAAGGAGAGGACTGAAATAAAATAAGCTGGAAGAATGCTGCTCTCACTGGGTAAATGTTTTATCTAACTGTTTATAAAAACAGGAAATTTCATTGCCCCTTCATTGCAAACATGCTGCTCAAGAGGCACTGTTTGCAGAAAATAACAATGGGGCAAAGACCTGAGAGACATCAAAGAAAAGGACTCTCTGCTGGTAGACCATTACTTTAAATGAAATACTGCATTTTGACCATATGGTTTTATGCAAACAATTTTTTGGAGAAAAAAAAAGTGAATTAAAGCCAACTGAGAAAGTGATGTGGACTCAAATCTGAAATCACTCTCTGATTCTTCAAATCCTTTTTTCCTAACAGCTTAGGTTTAACAGCAAGGTCTCCTGAACGGGGAGTTACAGCAACATTCCCTCTCAGATAGCTGTAGTTCAGAAGGTAAATATTAAGCCCGTGAAATTCTTTGAAAGAACTCTTCTCTGCACTTGCCTTCATGAGAAGGGCATGGGCTGTCAGCATTAAGCCCGTTGCAGGTTGTACTGTCCCCTCATCTCAAATGGGACACGAGCCACAATTGGGAACGTGTCTGCCTACCGTCTCCACTGATCCTGCCTCTGCAATTAGCTCGGGCGAAACGAGCTTGGTCCTATCTGTGCCTCATCCTCACCCAAAGACTGTATGAAAGGTAGATGATACACTGTAAAATCATACTAATATATGTAAAGGAAAAAAATGGCCTTTAGCATCATTGTAACAGTCATCAGGCAAAGTTTATATTGCTCCTATGTCATTGTTTATTCTCCCACCCCTGCTGCCTTCCAACAGAGGCCATCATTGGTCAAAAATAGACATGGTTGACAGGGATGGAAATTTTAGAGAGTCCAGTGTTAATTCTCAGAAGTACATTCTCTATATAAGCTGTGTGTGTTGATGCACAAACACACATTAGAGTTACACTTACAATCTTGTTCTGGATAAAAATGGAGCAACCCCTCTATGTGAAGCCAAGGATTAATTCTTAGCTCAACTAAAAACCAAACAATTTAAAGCAGTTATCACCAGTCACTACAGCAATACCAACACATACAATCCAAGTACTGACAAAAAAAGCCTCAATTTGAGCATCTTCAAAATTGTTACACAAGAAACCAACCGCCACCCCCTCCTACGTGGCCCTTGGTGGTGCCGTGGGTGCGGCGGTGGTGCCGTGGGTGCGGCGGTGCTGCCGGGCAGAGCGGAGAGCCCGGGGAAGGAGCCGCTTCCCCCACCCCCCGGCCCGGGCCCCCTCGGGGCTCTCGGGGCCGCTTCTGCCCCCGGCACTGCCCCCGGCTGCCTCCTGGGGACCCGCCCCGCCCCCACTCCGCCACACAAAGCGCCATTGTTCCCCGCAGGAAGGGCGGGGCCTGCGGGGCTGCTTCCCCCGGCCGGCGGCAGCGCTCGCCCAGCGAGCGGCAGCTCCCGCCGGGTGGGCGGAGTCACGTCAGCGCCGGGGAAACCGGCCCCGACCGGCCCCGACCGGCCTCTGCCCGTCGCAGGGCGACGGGGTGCCGACGCTGCTGGGGTTGCGCAGCCGCGAGCGGTGGAAGTGCAGTATGAAATAAGTGCGTTAAATACATGTGTGTGCATTTCACACGGTCTGTGTTTCAAGGAAAGAAAGACTATGGACCAATCTTAGGCATAAGTAACTTACTTAGGAGTTACACAGAGAGTGTGAGTAGCTTGACAAAAAAGCAAAGGCAATCATAAATGTTGTGAAAGACATAAACTTTTTTTAAACAAGCAATGAAAATAATTTGCGTCTTTACAACTGTAAAGTCCAGGTTGAAATTAGGGTTAGGGCTTGCTCGCTTAATACTTTTGAGCATCTCCAGAAGAAGGATCGTAATACCATAATATCAGAGAGCATTACATACCACGTGTTGTAATTCTGCTTTAGACCTGCCAAAAGCTTGTCACTTTTATATTAATACATTTCACATACAGCATCTTGCTTATGTACATTATCTACAAATGGTAGTGACTTACTACCACAAGCAGTTATATTCCTACAGTTAAATTGTCTCTGTTTTAAACATATTTTCAACAGCCCATATTTTTTTTTCCAAAGTGGACCAGTATAAAGTCTCATGGTATTTTTCTACTTAATTTTCTGGAGCAAAGGTGGAGGGAAAGGATTTTGAATCACAAGGACGATTACTTTTATTTATTTTTGAAACACAGCTCCTAGGTTTCTGAAGAGAATTCTGAAGAATGGCATGTTTTATGAGTTTCTAAGTGAAAATAGAAATAGAATTGAAAGAGAATTTTTAGGAACCAACAATAATTGTAGCAAGTTTTATTGTTAGTCTACATTCATCAGCATAATATTTGACAAATAATTACATTTATGTGGAGGTTATAAGTAAGTACTTCTGAAAATAAAGTAAATCACTTCTCCAAAAAGCCAAATTATAATGCCATCAGAAAATGAGCTTTGAATTTAACATCTGGGGCTACAATAGTGCAATTTGTATTAATACTAAATAGCTGTAGTGCAAGTAGAAGGCCACCAATAGAATATTAAAAATTCAAAAGTGCTACTAAATGTTTGACAGAAAATAAGACTTTGGTCTAGTGTATCTTACATGCTTAGGTTGTAGGTATTAAAGCATCCAGTGCATTTCCTTACTTTTGATTGATTATGGTTTGTTTGTGTGGAAAAATATTTTCGGATCTATTCTGTGGCAGAGTTCTTAAAAGCTAAGAGCATTTCAGAATATATTTTTAGACAAATGAATGACCAAAATGTTTTGATTTAAAAGATAATAAAAATGTTTATTTGATTGATCATTTTTCATTTCATGGTATCTTTCTGAACATTTACTCATGGAAAATAGTGAACTAAGTGGCTGGGCCAGTTACCACCCAGTAGTGGTTATAGCAAGCTTGATTTCATGTCTGTTATGGAAATTAGGCTTGTCAGCCACCATAACAGGGTCCGACCCTAGGTTCCCGCAGAAAAGTTCAGAGCCGAATCAAAGCAAATTAAATAATTGCATTTTAATTACACGCGTGCAGTAATTACAGCTCGAGCTGAGTGCCTCCGAAGAGGGACCCCGAACAAAGAAATCCCTGGGCAATTATAGCTTTTTCAAATTAAGTTCCCCACCCCTCACACGGTAGTCCAGACCAATAGTAATTTTTAGGTCTGGGGTCTCCTGCTCCTTATTGGGTCTCATCGTTGTTCCTAGGCAGGCTCTTTTTCTCACTTATCTTTACTGTTGAGGTTTCTGCTGACGGTTGTACTTTCGTTTCTTGTTGGGTCTTACTGTTGTCTCTCAAGGTCCTGAGAAGGAGGATGTGATTCTAAACCATAACAATTAATGCTGCCCCATCAGTGAGCTGAGGCTTTGTCCCTCAAGGTCCTAATACCCTGCACTGGTCTTATTTCAAAGCCTTGACATCCTCCCTTTCGGAGTGTGAGATGCAGGAATGCAAACTGTTTGTAACTTCTTTATCTTCCCAGCTTGAACCAGCTCTGAGGCCCTTTTCTTACTGAACTAGGTAAAGGTTCATTACTTTATCCAAGTGCGGCCTAAGGCTTCAGCAAGTTTAGCTACTCATGCTAAGCAAGTTTTATATAAGTTGTGCTAAGCGGCTACCTCTAGACAGTTTCAGTTCGCTATTCTTTAACAATGTCTTACTTAGCAATCAGGTGAAATCAGGTGCTTTGAAGCCTACGATTACATAGAAGATTGAGTGCATTTGGGCAATGTATTTATCATCTGGCAGACTGAATGTACTGATTATTAAGCTTCTCAAGCCCAAGAGAGAGGGGCTTGCTAAGACCATTCCAAAAAGTCTATTAAACTTGGACATACCTGAAAGCTTATTAGGCGCTTCAGATATAGGCAGATGCATCAGTGTAATAGAGAGTGGAGCCATCTATAACTGATACCTAGAATCCGAAAATCTTGTCTTTATCTACACCCCTATTCTAGGTGATTGCAGTGGTACTTCCAATTCGCTGTTGCTAAAATATAACTGCAGGAAAAGGTAATCAGGGCAGAGCTTGATCAACAATCTGTCAATAACAGTCTACTGAAGACATCTGTTGTATATAAAATAGGAGACCATGGTTCAGTTTGTCCCTTATCTTGTAAAACAAATGTCTGGAAACATAGCCACAGAATAGTCAGTTTAGGGGGAAAAGAGACCTCGCTGGAAGTCCTGCATGCTTCCCATGGAAACTGGAATGACTATACGACAAAGTCCAGTGAGTATTATAGTACTGTATTGGAGTGGGAAAGACAAGACTTTGGCTTCTCCTCCAGATTTCCTGGGATTATTTTGCTCCTTTTATTTTTAATCCAGTTATTGTTTGATGTAAAATTCATTAATAGTCTGAACAATCTAATACTAAAAATAGTGTTTTTTGCTTAGTGTAGCTTAGTGAAGCTAACACCTACGCAGATGTCAAACTGCAGTCCATAACGGTCCCTCAAATGTTGTGCACAAGTGGATGTGTTTAGGTCGCTAGTCCGCCTAACCCTTAAATTTTATGAAGACTAGTGCCATACTGTTTCCATACTTACAGAGAAAATCTCAGTGAAACAGAGAACAGGATTTTCAGATAAATAATCTTTTAAACTGGTGGATTGATGGATCACCTGACACTGGAACAACTGTGCAATTATTAGCCAAGTTAAAATTGAAAATATTCCCACCAGTAGGTTACGTTATGGAACTACCATTGATACTTTAAGGAGTTTTAGCAACCAATTTGTCTTTTTGTTAGGAGTAAAAATGATAAAAATGAAACAAAAAAGAACCAAACAACACAGCCCACAGCATATTTGGGGGGAAAAAAGTAGGAAGAGGCTGACAGGAGACTGGGAGGTTTTTGTCTAGAGTTTAAAAGGTTAAGTTGCGTGTTGGTAATTTATGTGTGTACTGTCCTAATTTAACAAGAATTTTAACAGTATTAGCTTTATATTCAGAGAAATACAGTACACTACAAGAAATGAAATGTTATATTACCTAAATGAATTCCATAATTCATGAATGATCTAGAAATGCAGCATTAACTAGTACAAAGTGGCTGAAATACAATCCAGCATGAATCATTGTATGAAACTAAAATCAGAATAAATGTTAACAGAGTTTCCATGTATGTAAAAGGTTCTCAATTGTATGGCTGATCTCAAGGTAATAAAGCTGGCCAGAAATCACTATTTCTTCTTCATGAAATAAAGATCAGCGTTTCAAAAGAGAAAAATATATAAGATGGCAAATGAGAGCCTCTGAAGTTTTTTCTAGTAAAGTATTTAACAGAAAATGAAGAAGCACAGCTTGAATTGTCAGCATGGAGCCTTTTTGGAATAGGAGGGTCTCAGATCAGATCTTTGCTCCTCATCAGTTACTTTTGTCGAAAGGTTGGAGGGGCCTGGGACAACTTTTAAAGCCGGTTAAAAGTAGGGTCTTAAGTTGGAAAAGTGAAAAGTTGTAAAGTTATTTTTTCTTCTCAATGGCAAAAATAATTATGGAAATTATCTTAGTAGATAGGTTTAAGCTTCTGGACAGTCGGGTACCACTGAAATAAGGATTGTTCAACCAAAAAGTGGAAGCTTTTGGTCCAGAATTCCTAAAAAGAATGAAACTATTTTACTTTTTTCATGTGATGATTCTGCATTTAATGTATAATACCAGGTTTGGAAACAGTTGTTTCAAAAATATTTGCAATCAATTTGCATCAGTGGCTGACTTATTTCCAAATAATGCATTATTGCTCAAGTGATTTATCCATGCCTTTCATTATATGTTACAACTACCTATCATTCTTTCTTGTACTCTCAATTGAAGATAGCCATCAGTGCCTACTTCATATAGATAGAAGTAAGCATACTAGTTACTAAACCCTTCTTTTATAGTTGCTTGATCTTATAATTCATTTTTTTATGTTATATTGGAATGTATTGATGTATTCTCATCTATTATTTAAATATTCATTGGAAGAGCATAATACATTTGCATACAGAAAATCTATTTTAACTACAGAAGAATTACTTTTTTTTCAAGACAGAATGACATACAGACTTTTCATCTGTGTAGAAATAAGTAAAACTATTACTTTGAACAATTGCTTGAGAACTTCTTACCATGAATGTGTTTGAAAATAGGATGAAAACCAGCTCTACATACAGAAATTTGGGGAAGGATTCACCTAAACCTAGGTGTCTAGTCCCATGTAAAATGCTCAGTGGTATGTGAGTTAAAAATGTGTTACAGATTTAGGGCTGTGTCACCTTTTTCTGGATTCCTTAAAGAGTCTAAGATGATACTGTCAGCCTTTGCATTGGCAGTTGAATTGCTCACTAGTGATTCTTCTTGTCTAGAGAAAGTCAGTATAACTTCCCTGATTTATCTTACTGGGTTTCCAGTAAGATTAAATTTAACTATCAGTAAGAGGTTTTGTTTGTTTGTTTGTTTTTCCCACTTCCTACACTCTCTAACTGGAAGAAGGAAGATTTAACCCTTAGGAAGATGCTGCCTTTTTGATGGAACCACAAAGAATTATGCTGAACACCTGTATATCTACCTCACATCAAGCTGTCCTCATTATCTCCAATAGATCCCCTAAAATAGAAATGTGCAAGAGAAAACCAGGAGATACTGAAGAAGGCTTCTATGTTACCTTTTTTTTATTTCTGGATCTGGAGGTGAGGAGTACCATTAGGATCCACCTCCCCCTCCAGGTTTTGTTCAAAACCTTATCTTTCAATATACTAAGTCCTCAGGTTTCATGCTACTAAAGGAAAGAGTGGGAACAATGACTTGCTATGAATTCAGACACTGCAGCATTCTTTCACAGACAAAGGAGAAGCAGCAGTATGTAAATCTTGAGGATTATGAGAATGACTGCTTAGTTCATATACACCAAAGGAACAGCTTGATTTGTCACTGGGTAAATATTGACTTTTGCTGCCATTATATTAATGAGTTCAATTAATATGAAAGCAGTCATATCTCAAAAACATTTTATACATATCAGTTCTGCATTTCTATAGCATCAAACTAGATTAATTTCATTTAATTCCATGTTAGCTTTTTCTTGAACAAAAAGACTGCCAGACTGGACCAAAAGGCAGATTACATACTCAACTGCTTATGAATAAACCCTCATTTGTGATTAAATTTGAAAGTTCCTGGCATATTAGCCTGTAAAAGTTGAACAAGCTACAGAGGTGGTGAACAGTGCTATTCATTAAGTCCTACTGACAGGTTCACGGAGTTACTGACATACACAGGTATACTATTTTCAATACTGATGGTTCACACTAGCATTTATTAGTAGAAGAATTTTTTTAGAAGTTAAACACCACCAGACAAAACACATATAAACAAATGAGAGGCAACTGATAGAAAATACCTGAGAAATAAATATTTACCTGAAAATTTTGAAGCATTTATACAGCTATCACAATGTTTAAAAAGTGATAAGCTAACCTCTTTTGAAGCTTATATACAGACAGTTATATTCAAGAACAACTCTATGAGAAGTCATGAAAAAAATCATCTGAGGATAATAAAGTACTATAGTTGAAGCCCAAACTGTCAAGTCTAAGTGCTTATAAATTCCTGTTTAGACAGCAGATATGAAGAACCAGGTCTTTATACTTTCATCAGCCAGAAGTTTCCACACACATACCTAAAAGAAAATGCCAGACTTTCAAAAATTACCATACAAAGTAGCTCTTCCTGAGACCTCAGAGGAATTTGTAGTATGGAGGCTGTTGAAACCGTTTGTTTAAAAAGGCGCTTTTCTATTCCTCCCTTCACTGAACACTAGGGAGTTGTCCAAATGAGATGATATTTTAAACATAATTGTGTCAATTATGCTGATCGAGGAGGTGCACCTGGTCTTTGCATGCCCACAGAAGTGTGTGAATTAGTGGCATACAAAGCCTTGCTTTCTACCCAGTGCCACTGGTACGTATCTATTACAAACCATAGCAGCCTCAGTGAAAGAGAGGGCATGTCTAAACAGTGCAGTGTGGTTTCAGCGCTGAGATCTGTGAGCAACCTGGTATGTCAATGAAGCATGCTGACTTGGTGCTGAGTTAGATCCAAAAAAAATAGGTAGTCTTTATTGTATGGCCCTGAGGTCAGACTAATTGTACCTTTCCCTCTGTGGAACTAAAAAGTTCAACCACAGTGTTATATTAATACGGATGTGCTGCATCTGATTGAGAAGTTAGCTCTGTCAACACTACTTATAAGAACTCTTTACAGGATGTGATAGCAATTTATGATGATTTTAAATCCTGATGGTTACATTAATTATCTTGATTTTGGAAGAAAATTTTTGTGTGTGAATAAAGACTCTTCTTGTTACTGAATTTTTACAGAAATTCAAAATGTCTCATTGTCATTTTTACATGGAAAAGAGCAACTTTAAATGAGTTTCCCACAAAACACGCATGTACTCAATGCACGCTGTGTTTCTGTTGTCTGACAGTCCGATCTAAAGACAGACTGAGCTCTTGCTGGCAATGCAACAGATTACTCTATACACAAGATGACACATCTCATAGCTTTAAAGAAAATTTATGCTATATGTGCTCCAGAGGTCTACACTATATGACTTGCATCCTTTGTGTGGGAAGGGAGGGGGGGCACAAAGAATAGTAGATCTGACCTTACTTATGCTGTAAAGGATTTCTATTATGGAAGTACCCATTTCACTTCTCTATCTACAAAAGCATTGTAAGTAGTTTGGACTTAAATGTCTAACTTTGATGCTTAAGGGAAGAGGGTCCTGCGTGTTGTTGCTTGTATAAGTTTTACATCTAGCTGAAACAACGGAATTCGTTTTTTAGGAAGCATTATCAAAAAGAAGATTTTAGGCATGCAACATCCACTTGTGCCTTTGGCAATCTTACTGTAAAAGGGTATGCTGCAGTTATATGATACTCAGGGACAGAATGGACTTCAGCTATTAAAGCAAATAAAATCAGACTTCTGTCCTATTTTCAGTGATGGTTTTAGTCCCTTGTTGACAGCATCAGTGAAAATGTATTTATAATTATTTTCTCTTTTGTAATATAAGTGGATACTTACTAGCTCTGCAGGAGTTGTAACCTAAATACATCAGTGGGCAGGAATTACATTATCCTACTGAGCTGAGGTTTCTCACTGTGACTCTAACCAGGACTTTGGTGGAAGAAAGAGATAAAAGAATTTGCTTTTCCTTCACAGTGTATAGCTACTTTAGCATTTAAGTTCTACAATTAAATTAATGCAAGGGATAAGATAAAAAGTGAGAAAGTTAGATGTAGAAAAATACTAATGTAACTGTTTCCCACATTATCAGGAATTTGCTTTCCTTGAATGAAATAGTGACTTTATATACAGAGAATACCCTATCCATGTTACAGGAATTTTGAGCTGTTAATATGATCAAAAAATGTACATGTAAAACATGAAAAAATTGAGAAAACACCCCATATGTTCTAGTAAAAGGCTGTATTTTCTGCATTTGTTTGTTGATTCCTGGCCCAGGTCCATGGAAGGCAATGCAAAAAGTAATGACGATAGTTGGGCAAAAATATGAGAGGCGTGGAAGAGAATGTGATTTTTTAGAACCAGGGGCTAGAGTTAGTACCTTGTGCCAGTTTCTTGTTCTTTAAGAGGTGTTAGGGAATAATTATCAAGGCTATATCACCGATGAAGTCAATGAGGCTATTTTGTGACATAATGCTTATTAGTATCCTCAAGGGTTTTCAAGGTAACTCGTAAAGACCTGGGGCAGGAAGAAGTCAAGTTTCCTTTCTGCAGTCCATTTGTGTTTCCCTGTTCGTGTGTGTGTGTATTTATATGTATCTATGTATATATAGAAAGACGTGCTCACATATATATGAAATATATATTGAATAGGGAAGTGATGCAGAGGAGGACAGATTGAAAAGAATAAAAAACATGAAAAAAGGAAAATATCATTGTTACTCATGAGAATACAGAGGAGACAAATTTAAGGCAAAAGTGGTATCAGAAAGGTAATAAAAGAGGAGGGATTTTTATACATGAAACTTCTATATTAAAAGAAAAAAAGTAGACAAGACATTTCAGTCATTTTACTAGTCAAACTCACTGTCAAACTGCATTTGGAACCTGTTTTCCAGGTGTACAGTTTTATTTGCCTATGAAGTTTGCTTTTGCTATCTGCAGACATGTATTTGTAAGTGGTGACTGTCGAGTCTGAAAAACATCCCAGAATTTATATGAATGTGTTGTGGCAATTGCAGTTGTGCAGATCAAATACGTATTTATCTAATTCTGCCAGGAATACCTTCACATCTTTAGAAAGTGAGAATGACTTGCTGCAGGTTTCTTTGGCACCTAGATCATCAGGACAAGTGTAGATTTTCTTTAGAAGTTGCAGATCTTTGACTGTCCTGAGAGATATTTAAATACACTATAGCAGTATCTTCAGAGAGTGAAAAGTGTTAGGAAATGACTGGGGGTTTGTTAACTGAAACATGATTTGCAAGAAAAGAGCCACACATGTACAACTGCAGTTGACATGCTGCACAAAACAGACATACGTCTAATATTACAGTTCAGATTCAAAGTAATACACGACCTAGCCAGAAAATACCTTTAAGCTGTGGGTATCTATTGGTGTCTGGACTATGTATTACATTTGGAAATATTCAGCGAGCCTGCAGAACTTGAGCATGTTTATTATTAAAAGGCAAATCAAAAGATCACAGCTGAAAGAGAAAAAATGAGTGTTAAAAGTTACAGTTCTCGTTTCAAGTGACTTTACAGTAGAGATATGAGCTTTTGCCTTGCATTTTCGCCGTTTACTCTCTACCTTAACTAAAGCGCAGGAAAAGAACATTGAAGATTTATAATAGAATATTGGTTTTGATTTCTTTTGATTTGGTGTGTGTGCTTTTTTTTGATTCTGTTGGCTTCAAATTAGAAGAGAGGAAAGTGGAGAGAAAAATAAAGTGTAAAGGTAAAAATAGAGCGGGCGCTTAACCCCCTGTTCCCACCTACTTCCTTTTGTTTAGTGAAATGGTGAACTGTTAGGAGATACAAGGTACATCTACATCTGCTGATTATTTTCACACATTTGGTGCTTTCCCTTCTCTGATATGATTCTATAACAAATAAGAGGTCTCCCAATCTTGCATTCATCCAGACCTGAACCCAAGACATTTCTTCAGAAGACAGCCAGAAAATTGCAGCTATGTATGAAAATTTAGGCTCCAGGGGATCAATTTAATTTCAAAGACAAGATTCTCATGGAGTCTGCAGTGCTGCTAATCCCCTTTCCTTCCATTAAGGAGCTGTATCTCCTACACCTGAGGAAGTACTGATTTTTAGGAGTGTGGAATGAAGAGAATGAGTGGAGATGTAGAACCAGATAAATCAGTAACATTCACTGACCTTGTCTTCCAGTGCTTTGATACATGTTAGCTCTGGAGCAATGAATGGCTCTCCTACTGACCCTAGGAAGGGAAGATTCTGTGAAATTTTCCAAGAAAAGGGAATGGTTTTTGCTGTGAAGGTGGTCCAGCACTGGAACAGTTTGCCCAGAGGGGCCGTAGGACCTTCATCCATGGAGGTTCTTCAAACCTGACTGGACCCAGCCCTGAGCAACATGCTGTAACTGGACCCCTCTCTGGTCAGGAGTTGGGACTAGATGACTAGAGTGACTAGAGGTCACTGTGGAGATCCCTTCCAGCTTGCATGGGTCTGTGATTCTTAACAAAGACCCATTCCTGTCTTGTCACCCTTTTGTCACCTGTCAGTGTCCTTTTACAGCAGAACAATGACCTAAAGATATCCAGGATATTTCTGGTGTTAGTTCTCGCTGTGCTGTACATATTTAAAACTTACAACTGTGTCCTGATTTTGGATCATTTTTATGTTTTTTGTTTGTCTTTTATTGTGATGTCAAAGATTTTTATTCTGATTTATGTGACAAGCTACTGAAAAATAAAGGTATCTTGCCTAAAACATGTGCTTTGAAAAACATACCCCTGTGGAGTTCAGCTATTAAAATTAGGCCACCCAAACTATTTACATCTCAGAAACATCTGGGGGTGTATGTGTTTGATGCTTGTAAGTTTTTCTTAGCATCATGTGATTATGTGGCTTGTCTTGTTTTGAATGGATTGTTTTTAGTTGTCAGATCACACAAGTAAGAGCTGTTTATGAAAATATATTTACCTCTACTGCCAAAATCCCCAATACTTTAAAGTTGTAATAGGTAACTAAAATGAAATTGGACGCCTCTTTCAAGTTATGACATGTCCTAGATTTGGGCTGCACAATGTTTACAAACTTAGCTTTCATGAAAATGCAAAATTTATTTTAATTGTCAAGTTTTGTTAGTAACCAAGTTAACTGCAAACTTTCCCTACAGAAAGAGATTGAGGAATGATTTTCAAAGACAGCAATGGCAGCTAGATGCCATTACCTTCCAGAAAAAGCCAATGGGAAATAGGCCATGAAGTGCCACAAGCTCACAGTGGATAAAAAACAAGAATAGTAATACACTGTTCTTACTTTGTAAATTATTGTCTTCAAATAAATGAAGTATAAAAATAAATATGCATTTTCTTTGTATTTAAAATTTTGAATTTAATAAACAATTAAACATTTTAAAAGCTATTTTTCTCCATTTCTGTATGAATTCCAATTTACATTCCCAGCAAGCCTTGTACAAGTAAATATTTTATTGAACATTATATCACTCATATTTTTATTAAATTCTCTAGCTCTCAACAGATACACAGAGTATTTCAACAGATACACAAAGTACGAGTTTATAAAAGAAGAAGAACAAATTTACTATAAAAGCTTCATGTAGTTAAATGCCTTAATGATTACCAATTAATGAAACTCAATTTTTCTTTAGAAAAAGTACAGAGAAGAATAAGATTACAACTCATTGTTTAAATCATGATTAAATCTGGTGATTTAAAGCAGATACTATTCGTTTGTATCCTTAAAAATCTCTTTTTCAGAGATTTATTTAGAAGATAAAGTCCTTATGGCTTAGAAAGTTCCTTGCTCTCCCATGCCAGGTTTTCCAGAGCTGAAATTCTCTGGGGTGTTTCTAAACACAATATAAGGCTATTGATGAAAATGATAGCCTAAGAAACTAGAGACTTCATTCAATTGCCTGAACATAAACAGATGGAATGAGCCTAAGCGGGTGGGATTCAGCTCATAAGTAACTATATTCATCTGTCGATATCTAGGTGTCTATATGTCAGCCAGGTGTCTAAGCTCAGAGTATAGTCAATGGAAATCTAATCAGTGCAGTCAGTGTTGCCCAGAGAGCAATTCAGCTCATCCTAAACTAGATACCAGGGGCTTGATTCAGTTGCCTACATGTAGGCATCTCATGCTGTTTGAGATGCTGCAAGATATTCTGCCTGCCAGCAGCCAGTGTGGGTGCTCTGTAGGTCCTGTAACCTCTCAGACTGCCTTGGGTGGCTCAGAAACCCCAGGGGTCTCAAGTGGCGTTAGATGAACATGGTTCAATGCAGTTGCCTGTATTTAGGCTTTGTATCAAATCTTTCGGCATATCACATTAGGCATATTTTTACAGCAAGCAGTTGTGTAGCAAGATTTTGAACATACTGATGTATGCAAAGCAATAATAAATTTATACAACTATTATCTCTGTAGAGACATATGAAAAGAGAGTCTTTTCATCTGAAAAATCCTGTTACTTTTCAAAAATACTTAAAAATGGAAACTTTTTGACTACATTAATTGTTTATTAAAATTCTTCTTTCATAATTTTTGCATACATTATATTTTGTGTGATATCATTCTGTATTCTTAGAAATAACTTTAATGAACATATATCAGAAAATTCACAATGGAATCAGGAATTCTGGGAAGTTCATTACAGCAGCACGATTTCTGTTTCCTAGTGGGAAAATTTACTTGCCATTGTAGGAAGAAATGAATGATTAGTTGTGTGTCTGTGTCTGTGTGTGGGGGGGCAGTTGTTTGCTTGTTATGGTTCTAAGCATAGAGAGAATGTTTTGCTTATAATCTGTATTTTAAAGATTTGCTTTGAATAACTAGACAAAATCACTATCAATAAATTGGAGGCAGATCAAAATATATCTGTAGCTGTATAAACATCTGTAATTATATCTGTCGGCACAAGTCAGGAAAAATTCTGAAAGCAATGTTACGGATTTGTGCTATTTATAATTTTGGGATGGGGTATCTGGACAGTGTTTCTGATAAGGAGTTGAGTACTGGCTGCTGTTCATGATAGTCTCTGGTATGCACAAAAGACAGTCTTAAGTGCTGGCTCAGTGTTTTCCGAAGGTCAGAAATAAAGTTTTGGAACTCAAATATCAATCAAACTGGAAGCTTTTATGTGTGGTTGTTGGCATATTAATGCAGTTTCTGAAGCACAGGAGTGGATTAAGCTGGCTTTGTAGATATAAGCCACTGGTTCTGACTAAGTATGCTACTTACTGCTTGCTTAAATTGCAAATAGTTTCAATGGCATCACATTAAGAACAAAATTTTCATAAATTTGGATGTGTATTCTCACAGAGATCTCGATTCAAGTTCCTACAGGTAGGTATATCATAATCCTCTGGAAGACTCATGCCTTTCTGGTCCAACTATTCTGCAGGTCAAACATGACGCTCTAAGAGCATTGCAAATAACAATGAGTCAGGTCTTAAACACATGATTCAGCTGAATAAAAGAGATGCCTAGAGGGTTTTTTTTGACAATTTTGGTCAGGGTTGGTTGCCTAAACATAGGAGTGTACTGCCATTTTAAGCATCTTAGTGTATCCCAACCTGGCTTCCAGACAGTCAGAAGAACTAGAAGATATGTCAGAAGATGTTCACTAATATGAAACTAGATGCCTGTGTAAGGCAACCGAATCTCATTTCTTGAGATGCCTCTCTTACACAAGCAGCATCCATGTCTGGTGTTTCCTCTTCCTGTCTCTATACAAATTTTGCTTGTGCCATCTACTTTTTCAGTAGTTTTTAGTCATGTCAGAACGTTGACTTCATTAGCTGAACACCCAGCATAATCCAAAGAATCTAGAATTCTTCAACAGCAGTGATGTGAGCTGAAAACCCAGAAGGAAGACAATGTAATTTTTGTGTGATCCCTGGAGAGTGGCCATAAAAAAAAAAGATAGCTAGAGACTGGTAGAAGATAATGATACAGTTTAGGAAGAACTTTAGATTCAGGATAGGGGTATACTGTCCCCATAATGTAACAGTTTCCATACTGCAGGTTGTTCAGCCCTTTTCTCAAGTGTTTTTACATAATGCTTCATCATTATCACCTGTGGATTCCCCCCCTGCCCATCAAAATGTGTGTCTCTCTCTAGACTTCTTAATCTTACCTTATTTTTCCTACTACTTCCAACTTTACTTTTTTGTGTTCAGAATGCCAGAGACCAGGTAGCTTTTAATATCTCCCTTCTCCAGAATACCTCTGCAGTTTGTCTGCACTCTACCAGTGCCAACTGTCTTGCCCCACTCCGTCCTATCGCAGTTTCTGATGGGATTCATCTTAGCAAATGTAGGCAGTCAGGCACTTAATTCTTTTAGCCACAGCATTGCTTTGGAGATTCATGGTGACCCACAGGTGGGCTGAATAACTCTTCTCAGAGAATTCCTGAGACTGAGAATTCACCACTTACATTCAGTAAGAATAGTAGGACCCTTTATTCCCAAGCTCTTAGCTAACTTCAGTTGACTATAGTAAACCCCTTGGTTGACTTCATTTGTGGCTATTTGACCAGATAATTGAAATTATGAAGACCTGTATTCAAATATATTTCCAACCTATTTATGCCATCTGCAAGTTTAACCAGCAAGATTTTAATAACATTATAAAAATGAATTAGAATAAGAACTAATATTTAGGGGATCCTAGTATGGATCTTTTTGGCTTCATACACATCTCCACATTAACAGCAACCCTTTGACTTCAGCCAATGGGTCAAACTTTAATCCAGCTAACATGTTCCTTTTTAGTTCCATGTCATATATAGATATAGCAAGAGCTTCTCCTGCTGCAGGAATCTCACCCATTAATCCCTTTTTAATATTTATCAAGATCCATTTTAAAGAGTTTTGTTTAGTTAATGTTTTGTTTTTCCCATCATTACTTTTCATAAAAGCTGGTCCTAATCTTCCCTGGACAGAATCACTAGCAATACTCCAGTTTCAGGGCAAAATGTACTTATTATATCCCTTCATTGCTATGCCAATATTATCCTTTACCTTACCTAGTCTCTAGCTCTTGCTAAATTTATAGATAGTAGCCTTATCCGTTTTACGCCTTTGTGTCACTAGGCTAACCAAGCCAAGTGCTTCTCATCTCTTCTCATATAATAGACATTCCATTTCCCTAATTATCACAGTAACTCTTCTCTCCATCTGTCAGTTTGAATTCATCTTCTTTCAATATGAATGACCAGAGCACATATTTCAGAGGAGATCTCACCAGAATTTTTATAATGGAACTAATGTCCTAGCTCAGTCACAAATCCTAAGACACCATTTGCATTTATCACAGCTGTTAACATAGGACTGCATTTGACACTTGGATCCTTCAGTGGTTTCCAACTGGCAATTTCAGCCCTCAGCTTTTGTCAGTGGTTCTTATAATTTAGTTTCCAGATTCATGACAGAGCATTTTGTACTATTAAGTAGTGTATTATTATGTCTACTTCCTTCATCAGACAGTTCACCCAACTTTTTTTCCTATGAGTATGAACAGGCAAGAAATTCGATTAGTGCAGCTGAAGTTACCAGTCTGTCAGCTAGAGCCAATTCACCAGTTACTCACCAGCTACTGAAATAAACGTGCACAACTAACTTTTGACAGCACAAAAAGAGTGTGGTAGTTTAAATTGACATTGATATTCAAGGTAACTCATTTTGTTTTACAGAGTAGAAGCACAAACATGGTCAGAGAATGATACTTCCTGCTTTGCCAATAATTTCTTAAACAACTCTATTTTGATTATTTTAAATTATTTGAGCAGAATCTCCATGGAGTGAATCTGTATTATCTCTGGGATTATGATAACTTCTACCTTTACTACATTAACAATTATCAAAATACTCCTGATTCATATGGCAAAGTCATTAATTTCAAATAAGAGTATTACTAATCCAGTCCTTGAGAAACACTGATATCATGCTTTTCTTTCATCACATATTTAGTATCAATAATTTTTAAGGTCTTCTATGCTTTAAACAAAACCTTGGTAATTTTATAGTTCTATTAATTCTTACCATTTCCAACCTAATCCAGGATTTTCCATATGGTGCTGTATTAAGCGCTTTATTGAAGTCTAGGCAGATGGAAGCTTTGTATTTCATTCCTCTGATAGATTCGCTTAGATACATCCTGTGTGATATACAAACATATATATAGTCAGAAAGTCATAAAATAGTGACAAGAAATATTTTGAAAACAGTTTGCATTTTTTCCCATTTTCCAATTTGTCTTGCATTAAAATTTGTTCTAGGCCTTGCATACTAAGTTCATATCAAAGTGTATGCAGTAGGACAGATACCTTTTTCTTAGATACAGGTAGTATATGAAATATTTGCTGTTTCTATAAAAGAAATTAATTTTGTTTGTTTATTTGAATCAAGATGTCTTATAGTCAGTCCTTTGAAAACTATCTAAATATGTTATACTCAGTGTTGCCTTTACATTTCTTGACCAAAGAAAAGCTTTTTTGTAAGACCTACCATTCATAAGATAATGCTGATTGGCATTAAGTATGTTGTTATCCTGTAATTTATTTCTAATAGAGCCTAAACGCTATTGTTTTGTTTTGTTTTGTTTTCAGGATTGCTGAAACTAACACAGAAAGCTAGAATATTAACATTGCACAGCATCTTACGCTCAAAGTAAGCAGTAGTTTCTGCTTCTGATTTCACAGTTTGCTCTGAGTGAAGGACAATATAGAGCTTCGATAAAACAGGCAGATTCTATTTATACCAATACTTCTTTACTCAGGTTTGAAATGCCTGAAAGCTGCCCTCTCATTTTCCATTAAGATATTGCTTATAAAATTCTCAGTGAGACACATCAAAATAACAGTGTGCAAGCAATCTGCATACTGCCTTGAAACCTAGGAAGCTTCTGCTGTTTCAAGATGATTCCTTCACAGGGCTTTGTGATAAGAATTTTATAGACTCTTGTTAGGGGAAAGATAGGGTACTTATAAAGAATGACGTCTTCTTTTTTATCCAAAATGTGTTTAAGTATTTCCCCTTGTTCTAAGAATGATATTAGAACAGACATTTTGAAAAGAGCTGACAAGCTTTGAGTGAAGGGACCTGACAGATTCTGGAAGAAGTATCTTGATAGGAAAAGGCTGAAAGATTTTGATGAGCTCGAAGGGAAATTCTAAATCTAAAATTAGTAGGTGAGAGTTGTGCTTCACGTATGTCAGTGCTGTTTCTAATAAGTGAAATTTCTATGTCTTTGTTTATATTCATGTCTGTTAAAAAAAAACACACACATTCACACATGCACACATTTACTAAAACAGAATCTTTTCAAAATCTGACTTTATATTCCACACCATTTCCTGGCACAAGATCATAGAAGTTTTGGAAAGGAAGGCCATAGTAAGGGAAAAGGAAAGTTGTGGGATTTTTTTGTTCTTTATTGGGGCTGATTATTTTTCATTTCAGAAAAATAATGGGTTTAGGGTTTTTGTTTCATTGTTTATTTTTACATGTGACCTTAGTGTTCACTAACTGCTTTATTTATTTATTAGAAATGTCACACAGTATCTTTATGAGTAGGGTTGTCTATATAGTTATACATGGAAAAACACATTAAATTATTTAATTAATATTTTGCTGTCACTCTGCTGAGCTTTTTACACCTCTTCAGTAAAAATAAGATGTGCTTTAACACCAAAAGAGGAAAGACTTTAAAGACCATGTTTACTCTGAAAAGACTGATTCTTGCAACACAGAAGACACTAACACTAAATATAGCATGCTAGAGTAATAGCTTATTAAAAACTGCAGAGTTTGAGAAGGCTGCATTTGCAAGGACAACTATGCTGTATCAGTTTGATTATTTATGGGCATCATTCATAAAACCATGTGATTAAACTGGAATGTTGTTTGAAATATTTCAAGAACATCTTAGCTTCAATTTCAATGAACTGAGTATAAGTGGTAGTTAAAAAGATTTGACTAGACTTCACCTTCTTGGAAAGGAAAAAAAAATGTTTTGCCACTACTTTGTTAAAAGGAGAGATTGACTGAATCACATAGAATAGGATGAGAAGTCAGAATAACATCATTTGATGTGCAGTACCAGAGTGTTTTACATGGCGGCAAGATCCATGAAAGAGCCAACCTATCACATAAATTGATAACAAGAAAATCTTACCAAATACAGGAAGATGCAGGTTAATGCATAGGAGACTCCTTTGCTCTCTTATCAGAATATGTACAGGCACTAAGGGGATGAAAGCATTGTGTAAATGAATTCTATACTTCTTCTCCACCCTTAAAATTCTAAATATAGAAAAGTTATTGTAGGTATTTATTTATTTGTATAGCTATTTTTACAGCAATTTCTACAGATGGATTTTATCCTCTCAGGTCCTTTACAATGAACTTACTATAGTGCAGGGGTATGGTATGAGAAGGGGTATGACACATAATGAAAATTTGCAAAAAGAAATCTGCTGTCATTAACGCTTTGACAAGTGTTATGAGATGCACACAGCAATGTATAAATTGCATTTCTGATGCGTATAAGTAACCATAAATTCTTGCATAAATCATATGACTTCATATGCAAATATTTTGTTGGAAATACAATTTTGGAAATACAATATTGAATATAATATAATACTGAATCCAGTACAGCTGTTACCTGTGTCCATGAATTACAGGCAAATTTGTTATGAAAAAGAAATGTTAACTTGATATGTTCCTTTAAGAAGCAATCTTAATAGAATCCTAGTTTATCCAGTCTAGAAAATATTTTTCATTTGCTTACAATGTCTTACACAACTTCTGCGTTTTCACTTCTTGATAAGTCATTGGAAATATCCTCTCTAATCCTATACATTACCATCCATTACTTTATCTTTCAGGAGAAATTTCTTGTTAAAGTAATCAAATAAACTGTGTTTATATAAATGCAAATAAACTGTGTTTATATATATTTATATATAATGATTTGAAAATCAGCTGTTGTTCCCTCAAATTAAAAGCCTTTTGTTCTGTCTGAAATGGCAGCAAGTACAAATCTGCAGAAATAAGGAAAGGAAAAAAGGTCTTCACGGCATCATTTTCCAGGGACTAGGTACCACTTTGCTCAGTACCATTCCAGCCTTCATGTGCCACTCATCTCCTAAACATACTACCAATCTGCAAAAATTTTGCTTCCTCTAATATTGGGCCATATTCTACTTGTCTTTTCCTCATCCTCTGAGATATTCATCAGCTCTCCTGACATGGAAACACCAGAGGGAGCTTGGGAAGAGTAACAGGGAGCTATTTAAACAGGAAATTACTGGAAACTCTGGGGACAAGAAGGACAAGGACAAAGATATGATACTAAGAAGTGAAAATGAATTTTCCCTAGCATCTTACCTAAAGTCTGCCTGTCTTGGTGTCATTGTCTGATAAATCTAACCTGAACCATTAGAGGGAATTCTTCTGAAAAATCAGACACTTCAGCATTAAGCCCTAGCACATTATGGGAACTGTGATAGATGGGACCTATGCTTTGATAGTTAATACTAATACATTATAATGAAGACTGGAGATATGTACTCCATAATGAGGACTCTGGAAACATACTTTCACCCACTCACTAACTTTAAAACACAGAATTGCAGTATACATATTAATGAAGAAATACGATAGATGAAGTTTAACAATCTCAAATCAAAATTATACTACTATAGAATTATCCTAACTATTCCTTTAGACTAGATTGGAGTATGAATATAACAAAAGTAAGATATAATTTTCATGTATATGTGAATTACAAAGTGTTTCTCAAATGCAACTTAAGTGTTTTCAATTATTTTAAGTGTATCACATACATATACTAATTAAAAGATCTGTTTCCGTTGTTGCACATCCAGAAAAAAATAGTTCACATGCAGTGGATTGACACTCCAGCTCTGAAGGGAATGCACTATCTTTATTCATATACAAGTAAATGGGTTAAAAGTTAACTCAATTTTGATGATATAGAACCAGCTACATTTATGTTCTGGTTTATTCCTGCTTAAGACTTATAATTAGAAGCTTTTAATACTTAAAATCTGACAAGATTAGAAATGAATGGTACACAGCAACATCCAAAAGTACTTAAACAAGTCTCTAAATTTAGTCAAAACTCCAAAGTACAAATAAGCAAAGAAATATGGTATCCTTAGAAAAAAGTGTTCTTTTTTAACCTTAGAGGTGGATGCTCAAAAAGGATTCCTTTTCCATTAAAAATATGAGGGTTATGACATTTGTTTTCATGCTGTTGCTGAATAAAGACAATGTCTTTTCATGCCTGCTCTTTCAAACATACATACAAAATGTAGGTCCATGCTCAAGAGTAGCCATTAATCTAACCTTCTGAGTATTCACTGAAACCTTTGCTCCATCTATTTAGAATGGCGGCCTTGTAGCCAAAACAGTAATCTAACTGACAAATAGTTATTCAGGGATGAGTGACCTTTTCCAGAATGCCTTTCTGGACTTTGTTTTGTTAAAAAAAAAAAAAATAATAGCTCACTGAGAGTTTTTTATTATAATAGTGGAACTAATTTTTTTTAACTTTGTAAAAGAACCAAATCACCTCTAAAGAAGGCCAACTGCTAAAAACTTTAAAAAATGAATTTATCTTAGAAAATATATTGAGCAATCAAAAATTAGCAGTGAAGTATGCCAGTTGCTCTTTTTAATTTCTGATACTGGGTTTTCAAAATATCCTGAAGGAATATGGTAAGAGAGACATTTTACATATTTTGTTAAAATTTGTGAAATGTTTAAATATCAAATATGTGTCACAGATGGTGTTAGTAATATTGGTTCCTTCTGAAATCAGAATACTTTAATTCAATACATCAAAAAAAGTCATAACTGCACACTGCTGTCCAATCTCAAATAGGCTTTTCAGGTCTTTATTCCCTAACAATATCTTCTCTTTCCAAGGTAATTTCATCTGTGCTTCCTGTCTTAAAAATAAATGTCTTTTGAGGACTTTGATAGGCATTTATCACAAATGCAAGGGGATTGGCCTATATGAAACCATTATTACTCCTTAAATTATCCCTGTCTTTTGCAGACTATTAATATACCACCATGACTTCCCTCAGGAGGTATTGGGGACTGTATCTTCTAACCATTAACACCAACTAGCACAGTACATTGAATGGCAGATAACTGGCTCGGCCACACATCTGTACAGGCCTGGTATTGTACTGCTCTCGTAAATCCAGTTTAGGGAGTTACCTTGTTGCTGGAAGCCCAAAAGTCAAACTTTAGTTAGCATTTGTCTTTTCCAGGAGTCCAGCCTCTTGCTTTCTCAGAGAAGACCAGTTCACAAAGTTTTATTGCACTTGGAAACTGTCTTTTTGGCTGCTGCATGAAACAGATACATTTTCTTTGTACAGTTAATGCTCCTTATTCTGCTGAAAACTCACAGTGAAGTAAAGGTTTTAGGTATAACAAAAGAATGTATAGAATATGTTCACAAGATTTAGATAGGGCTTTATTTTTCTTTATAAATAACTACCCAATTTTAGAAATGATATAAACTGGATAGCACAAGAAGAAGAGGATATTAAAAAACAGACGTCTCAGGGAAATACGTATTTTGAACTGTTACGATACATTGCTTAAAAGTGAAATACTTTCCATAATTGAAGGGGCTACCTTAGGGAAAAAAAGTCTTAAAATGGGGATTTAAAAAGCCTCCAAGAAAAAAAAGTGTCAAAGGAATTTCCAGCTCATCTTTGCATATTTACAAAAGTAATAGAGAATTGAGCAATGCTAATGTAAAGGCACCTGGCAGGTGTGACAGCCTGAGCTGAGAACAAGTGCAGCGTTGGCAGGGGTGAGCAGTCCAGTGCACTACCATGCCGTTATTGTTGCATGGCACTGTTAACACCCTGCTTGTTCATAGCTAGTTCTGGTATTCTTGACAGGGTATTACTTCATCCTGTGACAGTAACTTTTGACTCACTGGTGTACGCAGTCCTTCTCCCTCCCTGATATCCACCAAGATACCAGAAGGAAGAAGAGTTTTGAGGATAACAGTTCTCTCCTTTTTGTTACTACAAGTAAGTAAAAACTCTCTTCTTGGGCCTGCTTGACTTTTGAATTAGACTTCAAAGAATTTTATTTTGGAGCTAAGCAGTATTACATGCATATTTAGTTTTCATAAATCCAGATGAACTGGCATAAGAAAAGATCAAATAGTGATGTAAAGCCATCACTTCTGTTATTTTAAATTGGAACTTAGATTTTTTCCTGTTCTGTATTCAGTTCATATGTTTCTGATTGTCTACACTCCGTATGCCTTAATCTGCATGGTTGTTCCATTCAGGAGGCAACCAATAACCAACATTTTGGTGAGGAAAGTGAAAACAGACTGGAGGATAGCCTGTGCTGCGTTTTAGATGCTACATGCTCTAGTGACCTGAGACGGGACATGCAGTCTGGCCCAAGGACTGAGCACTCTCTGGTGCTCATAAAAAAGGGAACAGAATACAGACATAGCCTGCCAAACCTGCTATACAGATAATAGAAACTGCATTCATATGTATGCTTGAAGAAAAGTACTATTTACTGCTGGGAGGAATATTTAGACAGTGGTAAATGTATTAGAAATATTAAAGAATTGGTGACAGTATAAGTAAATTCAATCCTGTAAAAGAAAAAAAAAGTTTCATTTTGGTATATTATTACTTGGTCTCAAAAGACTAATATCATTGCAGAATGGTATTTCTTATATAGTACATGCTTCAAATACTTGATAATCAAATCAATCCATCAAAAGTATTGATAACATGCCAAGTTTGTTGATGATTTTTTTTTTTTTTTACTTTATGTAACAAATTGTCTTGATCTGAAAAAATACCTGTGCAGATAAAAAAAGCCTCATGGAAAATAGCCTAGCATTAAACTGAACAAGTGGATGATCCTTATGTTCCATTACAAGGTTATTAAAGTAAATTTCAATATAGACTATAGGAACTCTCAAATTAGAAAACCTGGTTTGTCAGATTTCTGATTTGAAATCTACCCTGACAAATCCATAGAATGCAACTCCCCCGTTCACACTTACCTTGTGGACATAGAATCTTAAAAATATTTTCTTCCTGCCCACCAAGTGTCAGAAACCAAACAAGCTGTTCCAGAACTCTTGCAGCTAAAGTTCATTTCATTCAGAAAGCATGAAAGATTGATATTGTTGAGAAAGCTATGTCAAGACAAGAGTCTGACTAATGCTTTATTTTCCCTTTGTTTCCAAGTTGTCATTTGTACAAATCTTAAGCATAGATTGAACAACTGTTTGTGAACTGTTGGGGAAAAAAAAAAAAACAAAAAAACAAAAAATCCAACCTTCTGCAGTAAATGGATATAGTCCATAAAAACAACTTCAGAAATAAACAGTGTAAACAGTGCAAGACTCAGCTTTCAGATACGACCAGAATGAAGCAATTCTTCATCCAATCTTTTTTTCAGTTTTTGTCAATCCCCATTCAAAATGTTCTATGGAGTATCTAAACTTACAAGCCATCAAAAGTTATGCATGAGCTGTAAAATTCCAGGAAATGATTAATGTTTGTGCAATTGAACCTTTTTTTTTTTTTTTTTTGCTTGAATTTAGATACCTAATACCAAATTTGAAATCCTAAAAGTCCTATTGAATCTCCATTTCTCTCTAGTGCAGGGATACTAGAAGTCTGTTTCTGTTCTCAAAGAATAGAAACCTAATATTTAGGTTTTGTGCGGGTTCAGAAGTAGTTCAGCCTTGACAGACATGAGCAGTTAGGTGCCTATATCACAAATAAGCATGCTGTAGATCCAGAAGCTAGATACACTTCTGCCTGAGGGTTTCCTCCCAGTTGTTATTCAGGGAGCACAGTTCCTGACTGAGCTCTGCACAAAAAAGCTGTAGCATACACTGCTTTCCCTTAAAAATATTTACAGAAAGGGGTAATATTGATGGAAAGTCTCTGTTCCACATGCTCTTTCCAAATAATTATTTTGTGATTAAGACACTCAGCTGACTTGCAGGTAACTTAGATTTACCTCAGCATGAAGGGAATCAACCCCCTAATTGGCCTGATCACATCACCAACCAGCTACTGTGGGATGGGAATATTCTCCATCTTCTTGAGAAGCTGTTCCAAAAAGAATAAATGATACTTTCAGTCTTTATATCCTATAAGCGCTTGCTGTATATGTCAAAAATATGATCATTTTTGCTACTTTCTTAAGATGATTGTTTTTGTAAGAGGAAGAATAAGGAAGTGAAACTCTACTTGAAAATGCTTGTTATAACCTGAGAAAGATTTTTGTGATTTATCATCTCAAAATAACTAAGAAGAACTATAGATAACTATAAAATTTACTTACTTGAGAAAGGCTGAAAGGTAGGTTACATAAAATACAGTGCATTTAGCAGTGCATTTGTTTATCATATATTTAAAAACTATTACTTGACTTCAGCAAGCATAACCAAATTGGAGAAGAAAAAACAAGATCTTAAGAAACACATTGGCAGAGTCTGCTCCTTATACTGCGTTGAAACCATTATGAGAGGCAGGGAAATATATTTTGTTATGTGGAAACTGAACAGGAAAAGAGAAAATCCAAAATGCTGTCACAGCTCTGTAGTAGCCTAAAGTAATGACTAGGTTTATGCTCACAAGTTCTTCTGAAGCTCTTAAAGTGAAACAAACAAACAAACAAACAAACAAACAGGATTTGCACTTTCATTACAGAGATAACTTGCAAAATGATGTTTATGCCATTTGACTTACTTGCATCTGACTTTAAGTATTATCAGTAGGACTGAGTTAGGTGACAGCACTTAATGCATTTTGGATTTTATTGTAATTTATTTTGTTTGTTTTTAAGAGGGCTTTCTTAGATTTTAGTCTAAAATGGCCTGCTTCATTCAAAACAGTTTTTGTATATACATAGACACACACATGTGTATGTGTGCACGCATCTACTGTAAGGCTCCTCCAAAGTGAAAGGATAATTACACAGGCTAAGCTAATAAAGCTCTTCCAGATGTATGGGTTTCAACCTGAGTGTGTTAGTGGGGACAGAGTAAATTCAGGCTGACTACGTGGTGCTGTGCACTCAGCGCTGGGATGCTGGGAGAGGGAGGAAGATGTGAGACGAGGACGCAGGGAGCGATGCCTGTCAGGTGGGAGGACAGCAATGAGGAGTCAGGCAGCCCACCCCGGGAATGGTGAGAAGGAGAGTACAGAAAGGTTCAGATGCAGTATTTTAGCGTTTCCCATGTCATCTCTAGAACCTGCCACTGAAACAGTGTGGATTTCTGCTGAATATTCCTTTCATTCTTGACAAACTATTTTAACAGTTTTATTTTGTTTATGCTTCCATAAGCAAAAGAAACAGACTTGATATTATAGGGTGTGAGGGGACAAAAACATACCAAAAGTGATGAAATGCTATATCCAGACTTGATGACTTATTTTGTTACCAGGACTATGCAAGCATCTTCTATCTTATCAGTGGGGCCAGTTAGCTGCAAATAAAAGACTTTTCTTTTAAATGACAGGAGTGAACCCCATATTAAAACTTGTTTATGATACAGTTCTTTAAAAAACTGTCTATGGAATAGAAGAAAGTTAGTGTCTCATACACGTTATAGAGGTTAGAGACAGGGTAATAGTGTACGTTAAGGATTTATTTCACAAAGACAGTAGCTGGTGGCAGATTTTCAGAGATGTTATCAAATGTCAAGATGTCTTCGACAGATAGGGAGGAAGTGTTAGGAAATAAGCTCAAATGGAAGGCAGACAGAAAGAAGCAGGAAGTCAAGTAGGTATCTCAAAGAATTGTGTATCAGGATCGTATATATATACACATGGACACTACAGTAAAAATTAAGATTAAAGAGCAGGAGCAAAATTAAATGGAGAAATGAAATTAGGAAACTGTGTAAAGGAGTATTTTTCATGTTTGATTAGGGAGGAAAGTACATAACCCTGTCTCATGGGATAAACTGACCTTTTAATAATCATAATAAGAGCTTAAATTTGGAGTTTCATGCAAAGCTAGACTAGAAAATAATGCCATAAGTAGACTCAAACTCTTCTGTTTTTTAGCATGTGTGTATTTTTTTGCATCCCTTCAGACCACGTTCTTTCCCTGGTAGTGCGCCTAAAGATATATAACATTTTACATAATGATTTTGAAAAAAAATCATATTATGTATTTTGATTATTAAAGACATCTACAGGTATTATTAAAATCATCTAAAGTAAAGACTAAGAAATGCTACTATCTTTTAATGTCAACATGTTACTTAAGAAAAATTGATAGTTTAACAGTCATGACTAAAATAAGTTAAGAGCCTAGGCCTCCAATCAAGACATTTAATAGGATGTCTCTGGTAGCTGTATAATGCAGCTCTGCCTTTGGCTTAAGTTCATCTGGGATAGCACAGAGCTGAAAAAGCAGTCTCAACCTCCTCTCCTCTCTTTCAAATCCTGCCTGAACACTCCTGTTACAGTGCTAGCTCTCGTGCCTCTGCAAGGTGTCATACTACTTCCCTGATCCAAGTAAAGACTAATCTTGCAAAAATAGAATTAGTTTTTGTTTGGATAATGTAACCTTTCCAATTCATCAGTGGCCACATGAGAGGAAGATACCTCACTGCCAGAAGTGGAGGGGCAGAGAAGACTGACCTTTCAGGAGCAGGCCGTGGGCCAAAATGTTTGCATCACTTACTGATGGAGTGTTTCAGAATGAGAGATAAAAACAAATTTCTCTAGACTGCTAAAGAGCTTCATTAGATAAGGAAGAGAATTTGAGGAGGTACTGTTTCTCTAGTTTTCTTTTTTTTTAATGAAATTTCTACTATAAGAATAAATTTATCATAAAAAAGATGGAAACCAACCTAAATCCAGTCCCTCTGGAAATCATTAGTATGAAAATTGCTTTTATTGAAACTAGCTTTATGCCTGTGTGTATGTTTATGTGTGTACATACTTACAAATGCATCCACACATATAGATACACGTTTGCCTACACCATCTTCTGCATCTAACTTAGAGCCTGTGCTATTTTCAGTTGTTCAGCAAATTCATGGTCATAAAACCCATGTACAAAGGGAGGTCAGGTTCTCAGTGCAGTATATAAAACCGATATATCTTTGAAAATCAGAACTGTAAATAAATCTCTATGTGTTCTAGTTCAAAGAAAGCTTGGTGAAAGTGCAAAGTGTGCTTAAATTATATTAGAAATAAAGAATCAGAAAGTTCTATTATAAAAAGGAAATTAAGTGCACCAGTAAACATCGATCCCCATAGAAATTGATCTGTAATAGAGTAAAGTCTCAGTAAATCCTGGAATAGCAGAGATTCTTTAGGACACTTTCTTGGTTGTTAGTTTTGGTAGGAGGGTTTTAGGCAATGAAAGAAAGCCAGCAATGCTGAGAAAAAATTATGTTAATGTACACAACAGTAATTTCCCTTTGACAGCAACTTCAGTTCATTGATTTATTCTTTCTTTCACTTCCCTTTTCAGAGTAATTCTCTTCCCTGATATATCCCATCTTCATGGGAGAGCAAAAGCATTGTCTGATGAATGACTAAATAAGGGCCAGTTCCATTCAAATCAAAATCTTGCATCTCCTCGAATTGAAGTCTCTGGCAAAAGTTCCCTTAGCATCTACATGGTTTTTCTGATTCTGATGATGTAAACTATTTGACAAAGCATACAAGTGACTGATTAAGTACTTGTTTAAGTCCCAGTTGTTTCAACGAGTAAATAAAAGGAAACTCAAATTCTAAATAGATTAAAAAAAAGCTTTCTGCATAATAAAAGCACATTAGTCATATAGCTAGAATATAAATCACAAGAATAGTCTATCACTTCTTCACAGAAAGGGTGGAAGAGAGCCAGTCTGCCTAATTTAAGTATTTAAATTTAATTTGACAGATGTCTCTCTGGAGGCCTCACAGATAGCTACCTCACTTCATTTCTATATGAAGAAGACAGGACCTGACTTAAAAAAAGACATTTTTTAAACATCTGCAGTTCAGGCACAAGTTCATTGCCTAAGTTAACTGAAATGAATTTTATCCTCTATATCCAAAATCAGAGACGTACAAATGCTAATATATTTTAACACTTCTATATGAAATATGGATATTGAACTTCTGAGTAGAACTAACTGATCTATACTCTGAAAAATAATACTATTTTTGGAATAAAAAACCCCATGAATTTAGTCCCGAGTTACTTGAGGAATAATGTAGGGAATTTAACATTCATAAATAACCATAGCTATTCCTGAAAATTCTTTGAAATCTACAGTGCTATTTGAAGAGGTTCAGTCAATCTGAAAATCAGGCCAGTTATTCAGTAAATGGGATTTACCATAGGTTTAATAGTCTACAGGTATGTGCAGTCCACAGTGTGGTGTCATCTGCAGAAATGTCTGAGATAGTTATGAAGGAGCTAGTTATGAAATTGGAGCTGTTTCAGTTCTGGATTAAACAGTACCCTGTTGACCTGATTGTACTGTTTATATGCCATGAGTTAATCTCCTCAAGTAGTGCTATAGTGAGTCACGCAGACCTACCAAATAATTCGAGCTCCTCAGATAACTCTACTCAGTGCTACATTTTGTAGTGTAAAAATATCCAAAGCTATGACACCTTTAAAAACAATCTCTATGCGAACTTCTGCACTAAATGGTTTTAATTTCCCTTTGGATTAAACGGTGAATACGTTCATTGTTAGATGTGTTAGAAGTGTGCTCATTCTCATTGTTCTAAACAGCACAGACATGAAAAACAAGGCATGAGAATTTAATGTTCTGGATTGCTTTCAGACTAAATACCAAATGAATCTTGCCAAATTATAGGCATCTAAAATAAATGCCTAAAATAGTAACATCCAAGATCGCGTCTGCAGTCAATGGAGAGAGCTAGCTACTTCCATAAAATTCAATGGTGCTGCACAGGGATCCCAGTTATGTCATGTAAGTACCTGTATAAAGATGATGTGAATCTGAGATCTCAGTGCTGTAACATTAATAATAAGCAAGACAAGTAAGACTGAGTTGTAGGATGAGATAACAAAACAGTTTTATTTTTTTAAACAGAAATGATGTGGTTATAGTCTAACAAATTATTTTTTGTCTTACTGTCCAAGGATTTTGATAAATTTTCAATTCATCATTTTGAATGAAATGTAACAGGAAGATTATTTCTTTCCAACTCAAAGTGCTGTTTATATATTCCTGTCTTTAAAAACATATTTCCTGTATCAGAAAGGGATTTTTTTGAACAAGTTCTGCATAAGATAGATGATGAGTCTCGATACAACTTCACGTACAAACAACTTTCCAGAAAACTGTTTCTCAGTTCTGAAACACAGTGAGTAATTGACCCATGGGGAAAAGCATCATTTTTATAACTGAAAAAAAAAGTTGAGTATTTTTCTTAAATTAGTAAAAATATAATATTGTCTTAAAATATAAATATATTCAATAATACAGTTGCTATACACTATTAGGATTTTGTACTTACTGTGTATTTTCAGACATGTTTGGGTTATATTTTTATTTCCTTTTTTTAGTTTTACTTAAATGGCAGGAATAAATTTTATCTAGAGAAAACCTAGAGCTTTTGGGCTACTGTGATACAACAGAAAGTAAAATCTGGCTTATAACATTTTTCATCTAAATCAAAATTGCTGATGCTGATAGTTGAATGGCATCCTGAATAAGAGAGCCAGCACTATTTAATATGTACCACTATTAACAGAAAAGGGATGATGGACCGTTCTTACCCTGTGCCGTCTTAAGAATTTTGCTTGTTCACAAAATATATAAGACTATGTTATCAAATATTCTTTGATACTGGAGACAATTGAAGCCCTGGTGTAATGACCATTATTAGGAATGATCGATTATACCCTGTCTTAGTTTTCAATGTTCTTGAGAAGAGTCAAGTGAAAAGGACAAAGTAGAGCAGAACTCCTATTAATGCATTTAGTTCTCAAGCATTTTAGAGATAACAGCAGTCCAACCTGGGTGTCACATAACATCATCCAAAGTTTTACTAAGGCTTTGTTCTAACAAGAGTGGATGTGAGTTTGCATTTTGTTTTTCCTTTTCCAGAGAGTATATCAAAAATCTCCCAAAGTCAGATGCTTCAAAATAATTTATTAGAAACAAACAAAGAATGATTGGGGTTTCTGCATGCAAAGAAGAATTTGCTTGCAAACACATTTTCCCCATTAGCAATATTTCAAAGCATGCTAGGTAATTATTACTTTGCATATGGCTCAGTTCTGAAGTAATTCCTGAATTTTGCATTTTCTTTTCTCAGTTTTAGCTTGTTGCATGTTGATTGCTAGGATAAATGCTACCTTTTCAGAGACAGCATAATAGCTGTCTAATAGCTGTCCATGAAAAAGCAAGGCTTGAAGTCTAAACTTAGTATTTAGGCTCGCTGCATGGTCAATAGAGAGAGGGAGATTCTTCTAAAAGGTGATTTTCCCAATACTGAGATAGGCCTTTAATGTGAAAAGAACTATCTTCTCAAGTTTCCTAATCTTTCTCTTTCCTGAATAAAAGAGAGCTTCTATATGTCTTGCTTATACTAGACACTTGCTGCCCTTAGTTTAGGAAAGGTTAATTCGCTCTCTGGAGGTACTTACTGGTCGTCTTTGACTAGAAGGAGCCTAGACAGCTAGCTTAGGCTAAATGTCTAACTTTTATTTAAGTGAAACAAATCTCTTTATGAATGTTCAGAGTAATTATTATCTCATTCAGATAGCTGCTCTATTTTGAGATTTTGTTGTAGACACATGGCTCTGTGTTTCTGCACAAGAAACCTGCTAACCTCCCAAGAAGTGAAGAACCATCAAGGCTTCTGTGTGTTGGAACACTATTCATGGAATGTAAAAGTTAGCTCAAAATAAATATATCTCTCTTTTATTTAAAACATTTTAATATGCTACACATACTGTATATACTGATATATGTAATATACTTAATATATTGCATCTGCTGACATACAGTCTATCAATATTTAAGTTATGCAGGAATGTTAGAATAAACAAAATGTTTTTGTTTAAAGACTTTTAGGTGAAGCTGCAAAAATATCTAGAGACCTACTTTTTCATATGTTTTCAAAAGTCTTTCAAGAACAGGCACATGACTTCATCTAGAGCCGTTTTGGTCTGAGATTTGCTTCTGATTATAAAGTTACCTATGGATAAAAAAGAATTATTTGCTTTCTTAAATGCACTACTTAGATGCCTTTGGCAGGTGGTAAATACTTTCTTTGCCATGTGGAGTCTAAGTACATAGTCCCAGTCATAACTAGACCTACTGTAAAGCTGCAGTATTTTTTTGTGCACTACCTAGAAGCAGAATGGAAACACCTGTAATTTGAGAAACACAGTTTTTAATTCCTTTTTAATTTGATTGTATCTATTTATTTACCATCATAAGCCTGACATAATATAGTGTTCTTGGCTTTTTTTCCCCCTCCTAGGCCTGGAATAGACGAGGGTTCCCTTTTTACTCCTATGGAGTAGAGGAAAATGGGAAGGATAAATCTCTGTTTTAGTGAGATGTCCCCTAAGATTCTTAAGCAGGCCAAAAAGATTGCATTCATTTGGTAACAGGATTTAATAAGAAGAGTCCTTAAAAACAACTAAGCAAGTGTTATGGAAAAAGACTAGTTGATATGCTGATGCACAATAGTATCTAATAGTAATTTTTTGGCTGTGATGCATGACCAAGCCTCGTGGAACATTACTTATATTTTATTGCCTCACCCTGGTGTAGCTCATGACTGCAGTCTATTCAGAGGTTTTACGTACAATGAAGACTGAGAAGATTACTGGATTCTTTTGCATTTTGTGTCGTATCTCACACATTTTTCATAATAGTATTCAAATTGATGAAACAAAGCAACAAAGCCTTTGTCAGTAAAGAAGTGGACACTGGCACATTTTATGTTAAAAGCATGCAGATTCCAAAGTAGTTTAGTATGAGATTTAGCCTGCAGTTAGTACACACTTAATACAGACCTAAAACTGTGAGCAAAGTGTCTAAAGTCCCACTATAGTTAATAGAGATTAGGGACTTGGTTCACCACACATAGGCTTCTAAGGTCATTTGAAGGTGCCTGGTAGTATATAAGAAATAAGCATGAGGCTAGAAGATATGACAGAAGACATATGGTAGACCTATGTCCTCTTAGAGAAGCAGGTAAGGACAGCAAGGAAAGTCAAGAAGGATACCTCATGCATCTTAAATGGCTCTTCATGCCTATGTTGAGGTTACTGAGTCATTCCTCTAGAGGTTGGTCATCTGAGTGGCTCTCCAGGCTCCACTGGCTATATTCATTAAATCATTCTGTATTCTAATAGAAGTTCAGACACCTAGACTACATGAAGTCACCTAAATTTAGATTTCTCTTGAATTGCATCTCCCCACTCCAGCTTAATTCAGTTGCCTGAACACAAAGAACTAGAATCATTTGAGATGCCCCCAGCAGATGCCTTAGCCTAGGGCAAGCAAGACAAGAGACACTTAAACATAGACATTGGCAAAGACCTTAAGGCTTCCTTGCAAGGATTCTAGTAGAAGGTCAGTTTTAATCTTAGCACGTATAATCCTACAGATAGCAAATACCTGATATGGCTTTATTTTACTGGAAGTGCCCCAGAGGCCAAGAACAAAGTTGATTGTTTGAGACATTGTCTCTGCAGTGGCTGTGCAAGTGATGATGGTGTCTTCTATATCTGTTTGACCTGGAGGACTATTTTTACTGTCTTTAAGCTTCCTTTTACCATACAAGTGCATCTCTATCTGTAATAATCAGAAAGGAAGCCTAAAGTGACTTGGTCAGACTAGTCATCTACAATATACATTTCTGCATCTAGTCAAAATTTTTTCATCCCTGGATTCCCTTTATAGTCAATAGGATCTTCAGTGAATTACTTGTTTCTGCTTAAAATAGGTATGTAATATAGGTCAGATGAATTGTTAAGATAATTCTTTATTTGTCTTTGTTAACTATAAAGGGCATTCAGACAAACAGCTCAAATGTAGACTCTCTCTACAACACAGACTTCTAAAGTTAGGTGAGAATAACACACCTGTTGTTCTTATCTTTAATATAATCAATCTGTCATAGTACAAGGAATGCTTAGAGTTTCAAGTTTTGAGCTTGCCATTCTGATATCACTGTATAGACTGATCTGTATGGAAACAAAAGTTATATAAAGGGAAGAGACATGAAGATTTTTAACAAACAAGGACTGTTTGATGTACTCAGTAAACTTTAAGAAAACTGAAGTCTTTTTTATGTGTTTCAAAAGTTCTTTTAAAATGAGGATTACTAAATGCTAAAGACTAGTGAAAGTCATTTCTAGGTTTCATCTGGCAGCCAGTGATGACAGTAAAAGCTCTATTCACAGAATCAAAGAATAAATAGAGTCTGTGTAGTTAGAACTGGATAAGATTCTTCTCTAAGTTGTTAATAATTTACAGTATGGTTTAAATGGTTTAACCTAAAGCTGACGTATTTCTATGTGAAGATCTGTGAATGCATTTATATGTAAATGCAAGGAGACAAGGGTGAGGATTTGTTTATAGCCAAGATTTTAAAGTAAGGCTGCTAAATCCATTTTAAAAGATAATTTAAAAATTATTGAATCCCCAGCTCCCATTACATCCAAGGAGATCTGTATTTTCTGGTCTAGATTCAAAATATATTTAAAAGCTTATATGTACTTAGGTACCAGCATGTGGATGGTATAAATTGTCATGGTTGTATGGACATCAATGCTGATTGTCTATCCTCATGCGTAAAAAAAAAAAAGAAAAAAAAAAGAAAAAAGCTAAAAAACCTATTTTTTCAAGGGAAGTGTTAGTATTAAATGCATCTTATTTCATTAAAAAAAGGGATTTAAACGAGGACTTTAAACTTGGCTAGTTAGAGGATGAAGACCAAAGTATAGACACGTGGAGGAATGGGGGGCAGGGCAGGGGGCAGGTATGTGGAGGAAAAAGCATGGTAGAGGAGGCTCTCACACTTCCCCTTAGCAGGGGGCACAGATGGAGGTCCACCTCAAGCGCCTGTACGTGACTGCATGTAATACAGGGAACAAACGAATTCGTGTGCAGTCAGAGGACCTCACATAGAAACATGGTGGAAGAGCTTGCATGGCTGGAGTACTGGATGGATACAGGCTTTTTAGGAAGAACAGGCAGGGAAGACAGAAGGGAGAGGATTGTACTCTACGCAAAGGAGCAGCTCAAATGCGCGGAGCTTTGTTATTGAATGGGCGGTGGCCTGTTTGAGAATTTGTGGGCCAGGATCAGAGGGGAGGCCAGCAAGGGAAATGTCATGGTAGGCATCTGCTACAAACAGCCAAACTGAGAAGAAGAAGTGGGCAAAACATTTTTTAAATAATGAGAAGTTGTTTTACAGTCACAGGCTCTGGTTCTCAGGGGGCACTTTAACAATCCTGCTACCTGCTGGGAGAGTGATGTGATATGGCAAAAGCAATTCGGGAGATCCCTGGAATGCACTTGGGACACTTTTTTGACAGAGCTGCTGGATGAGCCAACTGGGGAGGTACTCTGTTGGGCCAAAGGATTCAAAATCGTGTTATTGGCAAAAGGGGACATCCAGATTCAGTAATTTATTGTTGAAATAATTAATGTTTTAAATGCCTAATAAAATGCAACAAAAAGTTATTATCAGTCTAATTAAAATGATACTAACATTTATTCTCCAAATTATCTAATTAGTTCAGAAAAATATCAGTAATAATGTAGTCAAAATGGTTCTACATAAACTTCTTAGTATCTGCTCCTTTTCTAATAAAAGGATGTTAAGCTCACCCTTTCAAAGCTCCTGTATTACCTAGGTTGAAGGTACCTGTCTTTCTCAAGAAGGATGGGGAGGGTTATGAGGAGCTGTCAATGTTCCAGATTTTTGTCAGCCCTGACCAGTGGCTGCTCTAACAAGGTACAACATGAGAATTGGCAGAAATCTGAAACATTATAAACAAAAGAAGGTATTCCTTAACAAAATTGTTTACCAAACTAGAGATTACTGAGACACCTGTATCACAGATACCAGATAAGGATATAAAGTCAAGGGTCTCCACGAATGGAGACTTCATAACTTCTCTGGGCAATCTGTTCCAATGTTTGACCACCTTCATGATACAGATACAATAAACCTCTTGTTCTAGCCATATGTCATTTGCTTCCACAGCTAGGGAAGACCTGAAGTGTTTTCTGTAGTACCAGGAAGGAAAAACAGAGGGGAAAAACTGGTCTTCCTATCAGTCTTTCATAGCTTGGGCTGATCTCTGGTCTCCCAGGTCCCCTGTGCATACTAGCAAGGTTTGGGGAAGTAAAGTACTACTCATGGTAGAGGATGACAGAGTTAAGGACCACTTAAGCAAACTGGACATACACGAGTTCATGGGACCTGACAGATAGATATCAAAGAACAGCTATATATTTGTGTTGTATTAGCAGACGTGTAAGTAGCCGGTTGAAAAATCTTACTTTCTTCTGCTGGATATTTGTAAAATCACATCTGCCATACAGAACCCAGTTTTGGGCTTCCCATCATAAGAAAGATAATGACAAGCAGGAGCAACTTTTCAGGGCAAAGAACCACTAAAAAGTTTTGGGGAAAGGAGCACAGTGTATGAGAAGAAGCTCAGGTTTTTTCACAATGAAAGGACAATGTACAAAATTTGCAGCACAGGAGATTCTGATTCAGTATAAGGGAAACAGTCTTCACAGGGAAAACAATCAAGAATTAGGACAAGCTGCTTGAAGAGACTCTGTGATCTGCATCATTGGAGATATTCAGGTCTCAAAAGGACAACCTCTGAGTAAACTGATCTGACTTTAAAGCTAGATTCAGTTTTGGAGTGGGCCCAGGTTTGAGCAGATGTTTGAATTATATGCCCTACAGAGATCGTTCCTAAATTTTTATGAATTTATGATTTTGAGATATCTCAGTTTTGTGAGTAAATTAAAAGTGAACTTTTATGTGTATGTTAATATATTGTAGGTTTCCCCATAACAATAAAATTATATTATAACTTAAAATTACTTGTAATGAACTCAAGATGTCATGAAAAAGGAGACAGTGAGTTAAGGAACCAAAGCAAAAAGGATAGACGTTGACATAGAAATGAGGATAATGCTTCAACAGCTAGAATAAGTTTGCCAGATAAGGATGAATTCCTAATTCAAGATGCTTTTTATACTTACAGAAGAAAGTGGAGCAATATAATAATGTGGTACAGAGGGGATTTACAGAAATAGGAAGTGAAAGACAGAACACAATGACAGTATGATGAGTGGAAGGAGAAGGAAGAAACTCTGAAATATACGGTCTTCTAATTAATACATTTTTTTCCATTAATTTTTAAAACAAGGAGTCAGTAAGATAGTAAAATGTATCTTATATATCCTAAAAGTTTGTTAATTAATATTGGGTAGTTGCCTCCATTATCTTTTTTTTTTTCCCATGAAATAACTAAGCAAATATGTCCTAAAGCAATAGCTAACACCACAAAAAGTAAGGAATTAATTGAAGATAAAATTCAGAAATAAAAAGTGATTGCATATGGTGTCTAATTTCATTTTTTTCTTAATATTTAATATGAATAGTACAATCATAACTATAATCTTTTAGTAACATTTGCATTTCATTAGAGTCCCATACTTTGTCTGTCTAATATAGGCCAAATAGAAAAAAAGTTTTCCTGTTCATCATAGTTGCTATTTATATGTAGCTGAAAGAGAAAGATTAACGAGCCAATGTGCTTTTATCTAAGAAGCATAATTAGTCAGCCTCACTGCCATGAATAATTAAGAGGGACATTTTAAAAGAAAACAATATGTTAAAGGCTAATTAAAGTTTTGAAACTTATATGACAAGCCATGTTTTATGTGTTACTGTAAAACATTTTAAGTGTTGGGGTCACAATTTTCTGAAGGCTTTGTTCTTTATAATACACACAAGCAAAAATACGATTTACACAAGCAGAAATGCTTCTTTTTCTAAGAAACATTTTTAACCACAATTTTGAATGCTCTGTGTTTCTAAGTAAAAATGCAAATTCATTTCTACTTGCATTTTAATATTTTTATGCCACATCTGTGAATTATAAGATAATTTCTTGTTAGATGGAAAACTCTGGAACCCAATTGTACTTTAAGCAGGCATGAACGAGGAGACTTCATTTGCGAAGAATATTGCCAACAGCATTTATATATTGACAATTATGTGAACCTTTTTCATATTGTGACTTGTATGGAAAGCAGAAATTTTTAAAAATCTATTCACATGCAAATCACTCAGGTACATTTGTTACAATTTTTATCATTTATATGTGAATGATGATGATGTACACAAAATCTGTGCAAATATTACCCTTCTTCTTTTATTGCCTTTACACCAAACAAGTAGAGCTATTCCCTCAACTATTTATAGTAGAAATATCTTGTTATATTTTTCTGCTGGGTCAGTTTTAACCTGGTTCACTGTGAGACCATATGCACTTATGTGATTGCAGGAGAGGTGGCAGTTTCTTGGCAAGGACAAGCAGCAGGCCTTTTTTTGGTGGCAGTGAGAGCTTAAACAGGGCCATGATAGGATGGCCATATATATGTGAAAGTAACTCCTATTTACAGATGCCTCTTCTCTCTACTGACTAAAGACAAAGTATTGTTGAGTTATTTAGATTAAATGCCTAACTTTTACACAACTAAATTTAGTCAGATGAATCCCATCCCTTTCTTTCAATGATACATGTTTGTCATGAAAATTAAAAGTGCGAACTCCTGAATTTGAAGCGTGACAATTATGTGACATGTTAGGAAATATTAATAGTGCATAATATGAACCTGTTATGTCATGAAATACTGTAAAATTAAAAGATCAAAATAAAGAAAACATTTTGTCTTTATAGAACTAAATTGCAACTTGAAAGTTTGCTGATATTTTCAAAAAATCTGTATCGTAGGAAATTATCAGGAAAAATAAGTATTAATTTTATTTGGAACAAGAACAAATTTTTAAATGACAGTTTTCGGTTAAATAAAAAGTACCATCTTGCACAGCTCCAATGATATCTGTATGTGAGATAAGGCTAAGTGTAGACATTTAAAATGTGATTTTGGCAGTAGAGCAAATAGCGTTTGAAACTAGTCCAGTCTTTAAAGGCTTCTTCATTATTGCTGGCTATTACTCCATTTCTTAAGATGTTTCAGGACTCAGTCACCTACATAAAAGCAAGTATTTAGTTTAAAGATAATTCTCTATACCCACACAAGTGTCAATCAATATAGTAAATACAGAGGATGCGTCATATTAATATGCATGGAGAGAGGGTTGATCTTAGAATCACAGCTGAGAAAGGAAGCTCCAGGAGAAAGTCAGGAACAAGTGAAGGGAACACTGATGTGAGACTGCTGAAGTGTTTTGAGAATATTCTGAGTTGTTCTTTGAATGGTTTAGCATCTGACAGCTTTCACAGCTGTGGGAGATAAAGGTGAAGTAAAACCATATTTGCCTCCCAGATGAGCTGTCTGCATTTTAGGCCTTCTGGAGACACAGAGTGAATTCTTCTAAGGGAATGATACACAAAGTGCTACAGTGGTGAATGTGTTTTGTACTGAGTGAAATACTGAATCACATCATAATTCCTATGAGACCAGATGTTTTATTTCAAGGTAAAGTAATTCATAGAAAAAATACCTCAAAGTTGTGCTGCTGAGGAGCTACAAAACATCCACTGACAGCTTTCATCAGCCTCCACTAAAGGCTAAAATTAAAAAAAATCCATCCAAAAAAAAAATCTATGATAAAGTTCTAATAGATGCTCTGGTCAACTTCCACTTAGATGATCTAATGTGCAAATATAACTTTGTTAGTGTCTTGGACTGTTCTCCTCTCATATCTCTTCCATTAACCAGAGATCTGGTCTCACAATTCCATTTCTCCTTCAGAATATTATGCAAGCACACAAATAGATAATTTGGTAAGATAAATCAGATTTAGTACTATGTCCTTTAGTTCTTCCCCCACTGGCACAGATTGCTCTTTTCGTCATTAGTGTGTCTGCGCTGTTATTTCACTCTGTAACTGATTAGAGCAAAAGAGAGTTCTATCACTCTAATGAACTAGTACAGAATAGGAGTCCCACAGGAAGTCGGATTTTTGTTTCACTGCCAAAATACATTATCTTTAAAAAATATATTTCAGAAAGGGACAGACAAAATTTCATCCCTTGCTGTGCAAGGGGAAATAAAGTTTCTGAAAAGGATTTCCACACAACTGCTGTAGCCCCCACAGTGGTGTTGCATCTTTTCACGAGGTTTCACCAGGTTTCCAGGGCTATACAAAGGCAGCTTCTGGAGCTGTCCGAAGTCTTTATCCTTTGACCAAGCTTGCATCCCAAAGGCAGAAAGGCAGTAATGTGCACTAATGTGTTTTGACTATGTGCAGAAAACTGCCTTGCCCTCCATTACCATACATTTGGAATAATCTACATATTTGGAAACATCTAAAGGGGTATCCCATGGAGTGTTTCTTTTTCCCCATTTTCCTTTTGTTGCTTTCTGTCTTTTTCCTAATCATCCTTTGTGTTGTTTTTGTTCCTTTCCATCCCTTTGTGGTCTTCTTGCACTCTTTATTAGAGGTAGGGAATATCTAATGATATGAATTTCAAGTATGCAATCTTCCACTAAACACTGAATTTTAGGTTCAGAATTTAGTTGAATATTTGTGATTCAGGATGAGAAGCAAATCAAGCCTAGACTATATTTTATCCCTATTCAAACTGAGCTCTCATTTGCAGCTCACAGGCTATCTGAGTTTTTTACAGTACTGAGTAGGTCTCATTGCAAATTGGAGTAATAATCATTTACACCACCTGAGGACCTAAAAGTAATTGTGGGCTTCTCCATTTTCCTATTTTTATGATTTGGCCACTTTCAAATTCCATTGAGGTAGCTCATTCTTCTGTTACTTTTTCGGATTGCTTTGTCCCACTTGCCAAATCAGTTTGCTTGTTTGTTTTTCCACTACGCTTGATTTTGCTTCTTCCTATTTTGTACTGAACAACGCATAAACTAGTCAGTAAAATATCATTAACAAAATGCTTAAGTTTTACTTAAAAAGAATAATCCACAAAGGTAACAAAAAATGGACACTCAAATATCCGGATATGTGATTTATAGGTGTGTGTTAAAAACTTGTAAGACTGTCTGATCTTAAAAAGAACAATATGCCTGAAAACAAGGTTCCTTGATTCGCTTGTGAAAGGTCACTGCAAGAGCTGCAAGAGCCTGATCAGCAAAAGCAGGCTAAAACATGCCCCAAGGATGTAATTCTTGACTTTTACAAAATAGAAAACAATGAATAACAACTCTCTTTGACTGCAAACTGCTCAAAGCAGAGAATTAAAACTCACTTGGTGAAAAAAATTGATTTTTTAGTTTTCAGAGGACCCTTCTGAAAACTGAGCTGCTTCTTGCTTCTGCTTTTGATCAAACTCTGGTCGTAAATACCAACATATCTCATTTTAATTTAAACTTCTTCAGGAGTTTTAGGTACCTCAGAACTGAAGATTTGCATCAGAGTGTTCTATTTGGATGCTAAATACTTTTTTAGCCAAAAGAAAAACCCAGAATAAAACAATGCTAAATTATGAGCTAAAAAGAAAACATTAAAAATGTTAACATATTGTTCCTGTCTAATGAAAATCCCTTTGAGTAGAATTTTCCAAAGGAATTGTGTTTAGAGGTTTAGAAATCACCACTCTCAATTTTTCTCTTTATGTTTCTGTGCCTCGATTTCTCACCACTGAACTGCAAATCCCCTTTTTTTCAGCTTTAAATTTCCTCAGCTGCTACATTTTTGTAATAGGATGAATCCTTTACATCATTTCCTTAGAAATGCAGCTGTTATAGATGCTTTAAGGACTTAAAATGGAAGAGTTAGATCCACTCCTGGATGGATACAGAGGGAATGTCACAGAGGGAACATGGAGAACCTAGCACAGGTCCCCAGCCACACCACAGCTCTGCCCACCATGCCCAGGGGGGCCGCGGGTGGCGCAGGACATGCGGCGCCCCCTCCCCACACCGGGGCAGCAGCCACCCCCCACCTGGCGAGGCCCTGCTGTCAGCCTACTTCCCCCTGATGGCAATTAGGGAGCCGACGGGAATTTATTTGAAGGAGGCTTGGAAGAGAAATTTTAGAATGGTATGTTTGAGTCGCCTTCAGGAAGATTTGGAAAGAAACAGCGTTTGTGAAGGGTGAAGATGATCGCTGCTGAGCAGGTGACTGTGCACGGCCCCCAGACGGCAGTAAGCATTCCAACAACAGTTTTTTCCAGATTTCAAATTTCTTTTCACCTGTGAAGAACTAAAGAATAGCCCTTAAGTTATCAAGTCTACCTTTCAGGACGAACAGCGCTCCTATCCTGAGTTGATCACATTTTAGCTTAAAAACTAGCAGCATTTTTTCTATCTCATTTCTCTGGCTGAAGAAGTTTTCCAGTGAAGACTTACTGAAGTTTTAGCTTTGTTCACACTGTAAATTTGTAATTTATGTATTTTGGTTTGTTGTTTGTTTTTCTTTTCTCTCCTCTGTAGCTCCTACTGATTCTGGTCTGATATTTTGCCATTTACTATTAACTTCTCAAAATCTGATGCAATCCTTTCTTCATCCTTAATTTGAGCTTCAATTCATTCTTTCATGCCTGTTACCCTTTCCTTCCTGACAATCTTTAGTTGATCATTGGCCTTGCCATTTTAACCCATTCTTTCTTTTCTGAGCAGTTTTGTATGGATTCCCCATGTGTTTATGACGATCACTGGTTGTGCTTTTGCAAGAGACCATCGTTTTGTTCAGAAGAGGGTATACGATCTCAAAAGCAGAAGGGAAAAGAAAGTTTGGATAGTCATAAGTATGTAAATCATCAGTTCTAACACATTCAGAATCACTTAAAAGATGGTTGCACTTTGTTAGGAAGTTCATATTCCTTGGCCTGCTCCTCTGTGCCATTTGCTGTCTTAGCAGTGTCTTGGCTCAGAGCTTTCTGCATTGCCCTCTGATGCTGTGGGCTCTTTTTGCTCGCAAAAATGGTTTGACATCCTTAGCATGCATCAGATATGAGAAGTTATGTGCTTCTCTGAATAAAATTAGCATTATTTTTATGAATGTATTTGAGATATTTGTTAAATAAAGGTCTCCCCGTGGCATAACAAAGAAATTGGCAGTTACAACCAAGAAAATACTAGAGGTTATCTTCGTCCTGAATCCAATCAAATTTTATTGTACAGCTAGTATTAAAACATGGAGTTTATTTTACTACAAAGCCTACATTGACATGGCTTGCACGTTAAACTATCACTTCACCTTCTGGCCAAATTAACTGCCTTTGAATTGACTACAGACTGTTCATCCCCTTAAAACTCCAGCAGCTGCAGCACAGAATCTGGCAAATTTGCCAGGCTCTCAAGTTTCCATCAAAATGCATCTGGCTTGGCAGGTGAAATAAACTGTTGATTGCACTATGTTTAAAGTACTTGGCTTGAGATACCTTCCCAGTCTTTAGAAATCAGTCTGCCCAACTGCAACCTTTTCCCTTCACCGTATGCTTCTCTCTCAGCAATATGTTTCTAACTTATACTTGCCATCTTGGAAAGCAGTGCTACTGTGGCTGATATTAATATGCCTTACCGCCTCCTTTCTGGTTTTGAAGTCAGCCCAGGTTACCTTAGTTCTCCGTTCAGAGCAGTAGTTCAGTTTGTTCTGTAGATAACTGCTTTTGCACTTCCTTCTTAAACTTTAATGTTAATATTCTTCACCAGTCATCTTCACTCATAACTTTTAATAGGCAGCTCCACTCTAAGTGAAAAGATTTGAAAGTGGAATTTTGGTGTCCTGAGTTAACTTGAATACCTCTCCACTTTCATGCAGCTCCACAGCCACAGCTCCTACAGGACAGACCCTGGGAGCTGTTGTTAAGTACTTCCACTTAGCAGAAGCACTTCCACCACTAGCAGAATTGCATCCTCTTCATGCCCACCTTGGAAGAACAAAAAGCTACTTGTCTACATTACTGCTTGTTCTGAGAATCTGCTTAACAACTTTGCATACAAGTAGCTGCTAAGGATGAAAAACCACAAACTACCTAAACAGAATTTTGCATAATGAGGCCTAAAACCATCAGCAACTTACAATACATTATCGTAGCTACCTTAGGAATACTCTTATCTAGCAATATATGCAAGATATCTTATCTCTCAAAAACAGAGAAGCTGAATAGAAGAAACAGAAGAGAGTGAATTACCTTGTATTGTCTATATTGACTATAGCAAAAGAATATGTAGATGGTCTTTGCTGTGGAGCAGTAGATCTAGGTGAAGTTACAATCTCACTGGCGTCACCAGGAAGGAATGTAAGGGAAAGCACAGACCTGTTTAGGAGTTTGGAAGAGAGCCAAGCTTTTGTATGTGCAAGTCATGATAAGAACACTGGATGTGGAAGGAAAACAGAAGAAAAACTAAATGCTAATGTGGTAAAATACTAATATGACACTAAAGATATGCAAGACCATCAGATTTGTAATTCTTGAATGGAAGGACTCAATTGCTCAAAGCTAACAGGGAAGTAATGCTTCACCTGATGGTTTAGAAGGGGAAGAAGGAGTACGGTTCTACATATGTCCAGACATGAAGACAAGGACAGAATTGATGAACCTGGCCATTTGTGCTATATCCTGAAAGAGGATGAAGAAATGGGTGCTCTGGCCAAAAACAGAGTCTGTAACTTGAATCACAACCGAGCACTAAACAAAGTAGTAATGACAAGATAACACACATAAAACGGAAGGTCATAGCTATTCCTCATGTATTGCAAATACCACAATGTTATTCAAACAAAAATAAGCCTAGATTTCAGTCACTGAGACTTCCCTTTAAAGGTAAACATCTGATTTATGCCATTCTGCTCTCTGGTTCCATCTGAGAAAGCTTCAAAATAAATGAATAAAGGCTTTCCATTATATCTAAAAGTTAATATACATCCCTTTCAGGTTTTGGAGTCTAGCTGTCATTTTATCATTTCAGCATATCATTACGTAAAGCAGACTGAGAGTGTAACACACTGAAAGGCTGGCATTTTGCTTCAGTGTAAAGTCCTTTGAGATAATGTATACTTTTTGCAGCTGTTAACACTTGAAAAATGTTTTTTACTTCTTCCTCTTTTTTTTTCTCTACTTTTAATAACAAGCTAGAGACAGACCAATTTCTACACAATATATAACCCAGAACACATTGTGACTACCAGTATGTTTTTTTCTATGAATATGTTTTTCCACCCTGAATGGAACATAAAATGTGCAATATATTCATCAGCAGAATTTCTTACATAATTGATTATTGCTGTATAAATAACCCTAAAGCCACCAGAATTTCATCTTTTCTGCTTAGCAAAGGCAAACAAAAAAACCTTTGATGACTTATATTATAAAATACTAAATCACTAAGCATTCAGTATTTAGTGAGGAAAAGAATACCTGTTGTCCTTGAAATTAGCATTTTGATATTTTCAGAAAATTGTCCCTATATTAAATCAAACTACCCATGCTTGACTGAAGTATTTGTTACATATACGTCGATCTGCTGGTCACGTTCATCTTGGTTGTAAATTTACTGGCTTAATCACCAAAGTAAATAAACTAGTCTAAAAATCTGAATTGTTATTATTTTGAACCCCAAGTAAATATGACTCTTTTAAGTGCTGCTGGAGCAATCGCAGGTCTCGTTAGATATTACAGCACTGACAAAATGATTTCATAAAAGTGAGCAGTCAGTCTTCAAATGACTCTCACCCACAGAGGCCCAATGACTACATTATCTACAATAAAGCAGTATCAGTTTATGAAAAAACTCTTCCCTGGCTTGATTTGGCTTTATTACCTACTACAACTTGTTCTCATTATTCCTAAAATCCTGAAAGTTGCTTACATTTTGTGCATGTGCTTTGTAGATTTATTCCACATTAGACAGTCTTTAGCAGTGACTGGATAATTAGAAGTTTGAAAGAACAGAGTGAGTAGAGTTTGCAGCTAGAAAAAGTAAGTTCACCCTGACTGCCTTTCTACAAGCTAGAATGTTACTTAACAGATGTTTTCATGTAAACTTCTTGTTGCTAAAATTTTTCTATGATTTGAAAAAATGCCTATGTTATTATTATAATTGTGCTAAGAGGAAGACATAGATACTTCAGCATGTAACCTGAAGGCTACAGTACTATTATAAAAGACCTTATCTGTAGTACCACCACTAGCATCCTGTTGCCCAGTAGCAGCAAGTTTTAACAAGAATGGGTAAAGAGTTACTATCCAGAGATATTTACATCTAGACTCTTTTGTGCTTTACATTTCTAGGTGGTAGTTTCTGGAATCTGCATAGAATATTTGGTTTTGTTGTACTGGGCTCATCAAAGTCTTTGTTACATAGATTTAGTCTAAGTTTTACCTGTCTTATTGGCATTTAACAGCATGACTACATCATCTTTATATCATGAACTCAAGAAAAGCTGCAGGATAGCAGGAGTTAAGAGGGATGCTGTTAGTAAAACCACAAATATCAGTGCATTGCTCTGACAGAAATCAACAAGATTTTTCCCCTTTTCTGTGACCATTAGAACACATGAGACTAACATGACTGTAAAGGCATCTACAAAAGATCATCTGATGGTTAAAAGTATGTGTTCGAAGATTGTATCATTTACTGCTAAGTACTGTATTTGTCAAAATGTAGAGTTGTTCTGTTGCTGTTGTGGTGGTTATTTAGTACCAGTTACATACAGCTATGTTTATATTGTTTAGTATAGATTATTCCATTTTATAGCGCTGTATACGACAGTCATTTTAAGGTGCCTGTTTTGCTCAGCTGATGAGCTTTGCACATCTTTTATTTGCAAAATCTTACTTCTCAACAGTTCTGCTAATGTAATGTTTTTCCAAATCAAGGGATTGTGATGTCTGATAAACAGTAGTTAAGGCTTAAGCTGACACAAATCAGCAAGACTTAAAAAGATCTAAGCAGCTTCAGTTCAGTAATGGTGTTGCATATATCCAAGGTATTAATTACTAAGCTTTGAAAATAAAATGCATCCAACAGCTAAATAGGAGTCATTGCCATTAATTTTGTGAATGCAAACCCTGTGTCTACAAAAGTGGTCTCCAAGCACTTACATTATTTTAATGTAGTTTGGCAAATTTATAACTGATTGCATGTGCCTAAAACTCAATATAAGAGAAGTAAATAACAATTCTCTAAAAACTACTACAATATGCTACAACAGTGGTTTCCAAGACATTCTTTAAAACAAGCAGAACAAAAACTTTATAGCCTCTTAAATTATTAACAATTTCTAAGCATGAAAGAGGATATGAAACAGGTTTCTCAACTTTATGTTCTTTCATGTGATTTATTTACTGAAATGGGTCTTAAAATCTATTGTTTATTCTATAAAATGATCAAAAGAATTATGACAAAACTTTTTTTTTCAGCTGGAATAATAGAAACAACAAAGGTTAAATAGTCATTGAGGTGATTTGGTTTCCTCTCATTTCCAAAAGGGCAGGAACCCTAAAGCTTTGAAGTTCTCTGGGTCTTAGGCAGCTGTCCAAGCATGTTGCTTCTGTGCATTGTTCTATTTCATAACAATTTTTTAAAATTATTTTTGGTTTTCACGCATAATAGGTATAAAAATGAGTTTTCATGGTTTAGTACTACTGTACTAAATGTACTACTGTGCCTTCATAGAGGGATACTGTATAAGTTCACAAATTGTCTAGCATGTACATCTTTAGTATTTTAACTGATACTGTAATACAAACAGAAAAACGAAAATGACTGATAATGACTGAAAAATAGAGTTGATAGAAATGTTGGGATTCAGATTTCTGTAAGTGTCCATTTGAAGTTAAAATGGACTGAAATAGAATGGAATATTCTGATACAATCGGTATATCTTATCTGGAGCTTTTTGGAAAGAAGCACTTAAGAATTCCATTTTTAAAACAGCATTAGAATATAATATGGTTAAAAATGTCCATCAGAGGTGTGTTTTTGATCATTAGGGACAATTTTATTGTTGCTGCTGCTGTTTTCAACAGTTTGTTTTCTGGGAAATTTCAAAAAGTGTTCTCTCATTAGCTTTTGTTATACACAGGGATAAAAGAGTACAGAAAATGCAGAAGAGAAATCTGACCCTCATTCAGCTCTCATATCCAGTATGTGCTTAAACATTCTTTAAGTATTTCTTTTAGGGAACACAATGATAATTTCTTAAAACTTTTATCCTGCCAAGTATCTCAGCACAATCTGTGACAAATTGAATCATGGTATCATAGAATAATTTAGATTGGAAGGAGTTTCTGGAGGTATTCTAGTCTAACCTCATGCTCAAAGCAGACTAACTTCAAAGTTTGAGTGAGTTGTTCAGAGCCTTATCTGGGCCAGTTCTGAGTATCTCCAAGGTGGTGATTCCACAGTCTTCCTGGCAACCTGTTCCAGAGCTTTTATCATTCCTTTTAACTGAGATGTGCTATGATAGAGCAGGGGCTTGCTAACATCCTCCTCCTTGTACACCAGTCCCATTAGGTATTGCACTTGTATCTTTGCATCCTCCTAATAACTTACCTTTTACCTCAAGTTATTTGTTTTTAACTTTCATGACATTTATAGCATGCGTTCAAATTACACCAACCCTCACCCAAACCATACTGCCCCCGCAACAGCCTCTCTGACCCTGAATCCAATTGCTCTTCCAGCACCTTCAATGCTCTTTCTCACATGCAGCTTTTTACATTCAAAAAGAATTCTCCGTAAATCTCTTATGTAACTATTTTATCATTCTTGTCAATGCCCCTTTTTATCATACCCCTTTTAAAGCATTAGCATCCGTGGCATAACTAATAATGCTGAGACCTTTGCCCATTTTACTGAACACAACCACTTTATGTATTCATATGCCCCAGGTAATCCATCGTATTTCTTTACTATACCCACTTGAATTATCACATGTAAGAATCATTAGTTCTCAAGAGCAGAAACTATCTTTTTAATTTTGCATGTAAGGTGTCTATATACAAATAAAAGCATGATCTCTGGACCGCTAGACAGTAATAACAGCAACAATAAGAAAATACAGTAATTCTACTTTATGCTTCCATCTCTGACAGACAGTAGCGCAAAATAGCTGGAAAAATGTAACTGCTTACCTCACCAGTTTGCTTGAAACTCAGATTTCCAGTGGAGTTGTGAAGAAGGAAGTAAGGAGCAATTCTTACTATCCTAAGAGGTTTAGTAACAACTGTAGATAATCATCCATGCTTCTGGCATGAGAGCAGCTGGACATGAACAACCAGATAGAGCAATGTGAATAACTGAATTTTGGTTTGGAGTCTTGACTGGGAAATGGGAACAAGATTATAAGCATTGAATTGAATTAACTTTTTTCCCATTTTTTTCTTTCTAAAATGAAAATCCTAAAGATTTCATCTCTTTGATGTTAAACATTCCCCTTTACATAGAATGGAAGACTCAGAAGATAGTTCTCTGAATACTTCAGAAGACTGATAGGTATAGCAGTGCTAATGCACAAAAAGTGGATGTTATTATAGGAGATTTGGGGTTCTGATTCTATCAAAACATCTAATAGTTGGCTCTTGCTTTGCTCCCACCAGGCTATTTGGAACAACCAAATAGATGTAACTCCACAAAAAGCCAAGATGAACATGCAACAATTCATCACGTTAGTCAGCTTAAGAAAGATGCACACACGTACACTCTCCTGTGTATGAAAATTCATAAGAACTGTGACTTTGACTTTGCTGTCTTTTTAAATTTAATGATGCCTATAAGAAATGGCTTCAAGGCTTCAACCTCTTCTCCCCCACCCCCAATTCTTTTTCTTTAAAAATAATGCCTTTATATCTACTGCCTTCGGTAATATAGCTAATTTCATTTTATAATGGATGGGAAAGCAAAGGTTTGATTTCTTCTGGTTTTCTTGTTTCAGAATGAAACAGTTTAAAATGTCACTGGAGATGCAAAGAAAAAGCTCTCCTCTCTGTGTAGTAAAATCTTTGACACAAAGCACTCTCTCCTCCCCATTCTCCATCACTGGAGATGCAAAGAAAAAGCTCTCCTCTCTGTGTAGTAAAATCTTTGACACAAAGCACTCTCTCCTCACCATTCTCCATCACCCTTACACGCTTCATACAACTTCTTAGCTCCTCTCTTGACTGAGAACATCAACAAATGTGGCTTGAGCAAACATCCCCATTTGTGAACTCTTTGAATTCTTTTGAAGATGCTACTGAAGCATTTTGACACACTGTGCAAGTTACAAAATAGGACATGAGGTTTTCTATCATTTTTAATGTATCCTCCCAAGATTCAGATTCTAAAAATTGGCTTACCCATAAGTCTCAACTTGTTTACCCACTATCCGCAATGTCATACTGCACTTCACTTATGTAATGGCAAACTAGAAACTAACCACTTTCTGCAAAGGCAGGGTGATAATATTTTCGTTTTCATGAAAAATGGTTTTGTCAGAAATAGTGCTACTTTCAAAACAAAATATGATTATGAAGTCCATTGCACTGTGTATATGACTGTTGTAGAGTCAAACCATAAGCTTTGCAAACACTTTATCTCGCTAAAATGAATTGGTTTCTACTGAAATATGATGTGTTGCCTGACCTACTAATCTACCTGTCACCGATGATGTAAAACCACTGCCATAGGTCATTCCAAAGTACATGCAATACTCCATGTCTAATGGAATCATGCAGTTGAAATGACCTCTAAGAGGAGAACAGTTAAAATAAAGATATTTGCTTACACAAGACAGTGGAAAACATTTATCTGAAGCAAACCCATTTCCAAATTCTAGGGATACAGAGTTCTTCTACATTTGATATTTGGAACTTTAATCTTCTGTTTGGTAGAAATGGAAATAGTTTGTGTGTTTATTTTAAATCGATAATGTTGCATGCTTACCACTTGATTCTTGTATTATTTAGTGTGAAAGGAAGAATTTGTATATTTCCAGAATTATGTACAAAAATTTGCTAAAAATCAGTAAGACTGTGAAAAGTTTATACTCACCATCTTTAATGAGAGTTTGATGATAAAGAAAGGAATTCAAAAATTGGGTATTACTAAGGAAAAATAGATGTAACAGAATAATTCTAACATTGAAAGAGATGACACTGGAAGAAGAAAAGATAAAATATATCAAAACCAAATGTTTTAAGCTTTATAGCCATTTGTAAATGTTTACTATGCCTGTTCTGTAAAATCTTTAAAAGTGGAAACTGACAGCTTGTTTATTTACTTATTTATTATTATTATTATTCAAGATTAAGAAGTACAAATGTAAGTGTAAGGAGACTTCATTATGCTTCTCATTGTCTGTGAATACGCTACATTTTTTTCTACTAGGATATGAGAAGACATCTAGTTTTGGTGGGAGTAGATACAAGATGTCCCTTGCACTTATAAGCTCTGGCTATTGCTATTGCTACTGTTGCTGATAGTGAGATGATTACAAAGACATGTGATGGAAGAGTAAAGACCGTGCTCTTTCTGAAAAGCAGAACGTTGCAAAAGGAAACACGTTTCATACTATTTCCACAAAATTTCAAATGCACACAGCTCCATAAAGTCACCTGCAAGAATGAATCCATGAAATGAATCTATGCTCGTAGAGGTGTCTAAACACAGTGACACAGTGATCAAAATACCCTAAACTTAAAAGCCATTTACAGTATCTAAACTGGGAACACTTAACAAAGTTTTAAATGTTAAGAAACTGTTGATTATCCAGTTCTTAAGAAGACCCTTTAAGTTGGCACAAGCCAAGCATCCAAAGAATTACAGAGTTTTAAAAATTTTGACTAGAATTTCCCTACAGCTGTGAAGTACTTTTAGCCTAATGTATCTTAGAGAGTATAATTAATATTTTAAAATGAAACAAGGTGCTTTTTTTTTTCTTTGCTCTGAAAATGCCTGCCTGGGGAGTGCAGTCATATGTTAAATGTGTCAAGTTCACACTTCATCTAAACCGTTGCAAAGCTTAATAGTTGGCAGAGACCATAGAGACACTCTGGATAAATTCTGCTATAATATTTCAAACATAATGTGCTATCTTTCTTGACTGGTAATGTAAAATAGCAGTGCAAGATCATCATTAACCAGCACCTATGATGTTAGGAGTTAGAATATGAAGGGAGGTAGACAGACATTTTTATTATGTCTAGATTTAGAGAGAATTTTTTTTCTTTGCTCTGAAAAAGACATCTACAGTAAAACAGCATTGCATATGTTTCACAGGGCATTTATATAAAGCAAATTTGCTTCCTAATGGCTCTTTTTGCTGTGATGATCTTACAGTAGAGTTACCACACCAGATTTCCTGATCTGAACAAAGCTCTTTTATTCAACAGCCTAAATCAGCTCTCCCTCCCACCCAGTTGAATGATGCAGAATTGTTGCTTATAGAAGTGAAAAGGAAAAGTACGAGCAGAATGTTGTATGATTTGTTGATTCTGGCTTCTACTAGCTTCTTGCAGCTGCTGTGGTTTAAAGCCTTAGATACTTCCTAGATCTGGGCTTCAGATTAAGATTTTGTCCCTTGCAATTGAACCAAAAAAAGAAAGAAAAAAACAAACAAACAAAAAACAAACTGGAAATGATGTCTACCTGCAAGGATGAATGCACTGGGATTGTTTCCAAAAAACAAGTCAGGGTTACAAGAATTAATCCCAAGAATCACAGACCAATATCATTTTTTCAATACATAGTATAAAATATTAACTAGGATACTGTAATTGCCTATAGATTAGACAAAGAAGAAATTAATAAAAGATGATGAGATGTTACTGACTGTCAGACAAGCAGACAATTTAAAGAGGATTTGTAGCATTATTTGGGGCCTAAAAAGGGCCTAAGTTTTCAGAAGTTTTCAGTATTGACTGAAAACTTCTGCAGTTAAGATCAATTGACTATTTAACATCATTGTGAAAGGAAGCAAGGAGGGAAGAATTAAATTGAGCTAAGTGCTTTTGGAAAGTTTTATCTATCAACACTGTTGCTCCTGTTGTGAAGAACTGAGACAGTTTCTGATACAGTCATTGGAACATCACATTATGACAACGAACTTGAATCTTTTAATCCTACATCTTCACGACTAATCAGTAGGTTCTGTCAGTTGATTTCCCTCTAAATCTAGACATAAAAAGAATGCCTGGGATTACTGTCTACCTCCTTTCATATTCTAACTCCTAACATCACAGGGGCTGGCTAATGATCCTGCACTGCTATTTTACATTACCAGTCGAGAAAGATAGCACATAAGTTTGAAATGTTATAGCAGAATTTGTCCGGAGTGTCTCTGTGGTCTCTGTCTGCCATCTACTATGCTTTGCAAAGCAGCATGGTTTAGATGAAGTGTGAACTTGACACATTTAACATATGACTGCACACTGCAGGCAGGGAGGTGATATTCCCCAGTTCCTTGGATTATGTAAACAGGCTCTGGTCTCTCAACATCTTCTGATTTACTGACTGTAGGTACCAGATAGCTCTAATAGCAAAACAACAACAAAAAAAGTTTTACTTAGCAAGACTTTTAGTGTGGCATTGTCCCGATCCAATATCGGGAGGGTTTCGTTACGATCCCAAGGACGAGATTAAGACGCTAAAACCGGTCAAATATCGTACATCCTTTTAACTTTATTTTCCACGGAGTGGGGAGAAAAGGTGGGGAAAGGCAAAGGGGAGGAGAGAGAGAAAGAGAGAGAGAGAAAAGGGGGAGAGACAAAGAGATATCACCACCCGTGGATCCAGCGGCGTCCCGTTGGTCCTCTTCACCCCGGGTGTAAATTTTAGCAATGCGCGTGCGGTAATTACAACTCGAGCAGGGTCCGACCCTAGGTTCCTGCTGAAAAGTTCGGAGCCAAATCAAGGCAAATTAAATAAATAAATTGTAATGACACGCGTGCAGTAGTTACAGCTCGAGTTGGGTGCCTCCGAAGAGGGACCCTGAACAAAGAAATCCCTGGGCAATTATAGCTTTTTCAAATTAAGTTTCCCACTCCTCACGTGGTAGTTCAGACCAATAGTAATTTTTGGGTCTGGGGTCTCCTGCTCCTTATTGGGTCTCATCGTTGTTCCCAGGCAGGCTGCTTTTCTCCCTTATCTTTACTGTTGTGGTTTCTGCTGACAGATGTGTTTTGATTCCTTGGGTTCTGCCCTTCTTTCTCAGGGCCCTGACAAACAGGTGTTATTCCAGCAATTAGCACTGCCCCAGCAGTGACAGTAGGTGTTACCTCCCAAGGTCCTGACGAGGAGGATATAATCCAGACCTCCCCCCCCCCCAATTAACACTGTTTCAGCAGTGAGGGGAGGCTTTGTTTCCCAGGGTCCTGGTGCCCAAGCAGGCCTTATTTCAAAGCCTTGACATCCTCCCTCCTGGAGTGTGACGTATAGGAATGCAAACTGCTTGTAACTCCCTTATCTTTCCAGCCTGCACCAGCTCTGGGGCCCTTTCTCACTGAACTAGGGAGTGCGGCTAAGCAAGTTTTATAGAAGTTGTGCTAAGCGGCAATAATTTGCAGTCCAGGTCCCAAAGTCTCTGTCCGATTGTGGTCCGGTTCAGCGCAGGCTCGGTGTGTCCCGAATGGTCGCAGGGAGACCATTTTGGGGGTCGCAGCAGCTCAGTCCTGTTTCCGCTGGGAACAGATGGCTTGTTCGGGGTTATGGTTTGCTTGCACCTTATGTACCAAGAAATGTTTAAGGCAAAAGTTCACTCATCTGTCCGCCACAGGCATGCATCTCAAATCGATTTTGATGTATGCAGTAGGTGTCTATTATTACCTTGGGCTCTGTTTATTATCCACAAAAGCAGGCATTTCTAGAGAACAACTCGTCTGACTTGCTTTAGACTGTTCCAGGAGGATTAGCTAAGTTGTTCCTCACTTGTGTTTGTCTCACTCTATTGATTATAAGGGGATGCTAGAAATATTAGCTCATGTGTAGGCACCTGCATAGCAGATATCTAAAGGTGGATTAAATTAGTCCCACTGTTAGTTACAAGTTCAAGCAAGAAAGTTTATATATGAAGCAAACATAAAATGATTTCAGTTAAAATTTAGCTACCAGATACTGCTGTCTTTGCTCTACACAGTCTTCCTGAGTTGTATTGTCAGTCTTAGGTCCAGATAGAAGTCACTTATTTTTGCTTCTTTTTTCTACGAGAATATAAGTAGGGGTAGAGACAGGCAGATGACATTCAGAATTCAAGGAAACACTTGGAAAATGCAAAGTTGCTGTGAACCCTGACTCTCTAGATCTAAGTGTTGAGTACTTAAAGGGCTTATCCCTCTCATCAGCACATGGTGATAAACATTCCCACTGACCAACATGAAGGGAATTTTCCCCAGCCTTCTATATTGTCATCCAGGAAGGTATCTGTGTTGCATAACTACATGATTTTTTTTTTTTTTTCGTACAACTGTTTTCCCTTTATTTATAGTCACTCATCTGGCTAACTGCTCCTGTCTAATCTGGGCTCTTCACTTACTATTAAAAGTCTCCTATGAGGTTACAGATACATTTATATGTGAATTATTGTATCAACATTTACATTTGTATTGAGTTACACAGGCTATATCCTGTATTTCTATAGAGAACACTTTCTATAGAGAACAGACATGAGGCAATGTCAAAAAAATGTGACACCTTTGGAAAAGAAACACTCCTTGAACATGAGGGCAAATTCTCCTCAACATGTTTTATTGAAAATCTAGTGTCAAAAGTTTAAATTCCTATTTTGATATGGCATAAAGACCTAGAGCAAACAGACCAAATGGGAATTGCTCCCTGTCTAAGTTTTGCCTATTTATACTTTAGGAAAGAAAGTTTATATTGTTACTTAGAAACATACAGAATTTATAATCTGTATGATAATTCAGCACTAAAAATCACTGCTTCTTTATTTGCAAAAAGAAATTGTATCCCTCATGTTCCTACTTGCTATCTCACATTCTGGTCACTGTTCCTATATACTGAGTACCTGACTCATCAAAGATCAGTAGTCTACAGTGAACATGAGGGCAAATTCTCCTCAACATGTTTTATTGAAAATCTAGTGTCAAAAGTTTAAATTCCTATTTTGATATGGCATAAAGACCTAGAGCAAACAGACCAAATGGGAATTGCTCCCTGTCTAAGTTTTGCCTATTTATACTTTAGGAAAGAAAGTTTATATTGTTACTTAGAAACATACAGAATTTATAATCTGTATGATAATTCAGCACTAAAAATCACTGCTTCTTCATTTGCAAAAAGAAATTGTATCCCTCATGTTCCTACTTGCTATCTCACATTCTGGTCACTGTTCCTATATACTGAGTACCTGACTCATCAAAGATCAGTAGTCTACAGTGAACATGAGGGCAAATTCTCCTCAACATGTTTTATTGAAAATCTAGTGTCAAAAGTTTAAATTCCTATTTTGATATGGCATAAAGACCTAGAGCAAACAGACCAAATGGGAATTGCTCCCTGTCTAAGTTTTGCCTATTTATACTTTAGGAAAGAAAGTTTATATTGTTACTTAGAAACATACAGAATTTATAATCTGTATGATAATTCAGCACTAAAAATCACTGCTTCTTCATTTGCAAAAAGAAATTGTATCCCTCATGTTCCTACTTGCTATCTCACATTCTGGTCACTGTTCCTATATACTGAGTACCTGACTCATCAAAGATCAGTAGTCTACAGCAACCATTAAGCGGGTTAGTTTTCAACACTCATGGAAGAATGGTGCAAAGGGAAATGTAATAGCAAGTTCAACTGACTATTATTCTTAGATAAACCTTGTATATAGAGCCTAGTCTAAGGCATTCCACCTCATCTACAGAAAATGGACTCCACTTAGTTCTTGAAATCCCTAGGGCTATTTTGTAAAACTTATAAGCATTTCATTATTAGCTGTTCCTGTGGGAACTGCATTGGCCTTGCAATGCAGTGAATTGCATGCAGCATATCAGAGTTTCACCCAGACTGAGTTCCAGCACCAATGTGGAAACCTACATGAGGGGGGATCTAAAACACAAAGTGGAAGTGTGTGAATCTTGATGAATTGTGAGAAAGACTCAAACCAAAAAAATGAATGATAGCAAAAGTATTACTTCACAGGGTTTGGCATAGACCTGTGTGTGGAAACAATATACAGTTACTGGTTCTTTTTGTTGATCTGCACAGAGCTTTTTAACAGATACAGGTCATAGAAAAATTGAAGGTTTGGGGGACAGAGAAGTAATGTGGAAAAATGGAACTGAAGTAAGAAAGAATTATGTTGTTTGCTGCAAGCTAAGTACCAAGATGGGAAGAACCCAAACAGAGGAAGCAATTATTACTCACTACATCCATTTCTTTTATTCACCATAGCTATAGGATTTTCATGACGTTTTTAGTGATTAGGTCCCAAAGACTCGTTGCTGAAAGTTGATGAATAGCTATAATATAATCCAAAGGCCCAAATAATTAATCAGAACATAGCTTTGAAGTGTCAATCATGTGCTAAAGTGGATTACTGCAGCACAATTATGATTCATAAGTTTTAAATTTAAAAATGTATATATGAATAGTTTTATAGGGTTTGTGCAATACCTCCTTCTGCTATGGAAGATAGGACCAATTAAAAGGATAAGGGAAAAGTTGAAAATTGAATTTTTCTTCTATTTTGAATAGATTGTTCTTTTTCCTAATTCTTCTTTTGTGCCTTTTGGTTCAATGCTCTCATGTTCTGAGATTTCACATAAACTTGTATGTTCGATGAGAGATAAGAATGCTCAGCAGCTTTCAGAATGCTCAACACATTGCAAATTGAGCTCTTTTCGACTTTCCTCAGGACTCGCTGGCTTCTTTCTTTCTTTTGCTCTTTCCATCTGTGAAGCTTAATGTCCTTCTGAGGCAGGGACTAGTTTGGGATTAATAGTTGCTTTTTCCTACTTAGTTTAATTTGCAAAAAAGAAATTAGAACAGTGAACAGTATCTCATTTAAAAAGTGAGTTTAATGTCTGAAAAATCGATAAAGTGTTCCAGAAATGCTAACTTCATTCTTTACCAGGAAGAGATACTTCCACAGTATATCTTTCACTCCTCTTTCTATCCCTATTCTCCCAAATGCTGGTCTGTCTCTTTACAGTTCTTTATGCTCTTAAAAGATGAAAACCAAAAAGGCCTTTTCTTCTGTTGATGCAGATGGACAGTCCCCCAGCTGCAAGACGAAACTATCTGAGATCCTCTAGAGTACTTTGTAAGAGGAGCTGGCTGTTAGGAGCCAGTGTTCTCCCAAAGGGTGGGAGAAGGTATAAACAAAAGCTGAAAACTTGTCTTGTCAGCAGAGGAAAAGCAAGAGAACAGAATGACGGAAAGGCAGACTTTTCTGATGTACTCATCATGTAAATAGATTAGCAATGTTTTTCTTCCCTCACCTATTTCTTCTGTAAACATATTTAGATACACTATATATTTTGGAGGTTATGAATAAAGGCTTGTGTTTGTAAATTAGTTTTACTTAATCTGGTTTGACTTGCATGTGATTTCAGATGACTGGATAACCCCAAGGCATTCTTTATCCAAAATATTTAGCCATACTTCCACAAACTGAGGCTCTGGGAAACTTGGCAAGTGTTCCAGCCCCCCAGCACGCCCTCAGCTGTATCCAAAATCTAACTGAGTGGCTTGCTGTTGAGCCATGCAGGCTAGGAGGTGGACTAGCACGGCAGGGATTTGAGATGCAGAGTTGCCTGCCTCAGACCATTTGGTGACACTGAAGGTTGTCTGTCGTGCTCTTTGGATACATGAAGCCTAGGGGTAACAGGGACCGTATTACAACATTTATTACCCACTTATTTGTTGACTGAGGTCTCCTTTGCTCACTGACTCATTCATTATTCCCTAAATAACCATTTCAGAGCAACTATTGAGAAAGGATCTCATTCAAAGTCTAAAGAAATCTATTAAAACAAGATAACTATTGTCTTGAACAGACTTAAGAACAGGCTTGAAAAAAGATAACATTAATTGAATGTGAGAATGACATGCCTGGGTTCTGAATATCTGAAACAGATATATGGATACCATCTTTCAAGAACTGAAAGGGCCAAATTTTGAAATTGTGTTCTAAGATTAGAAAATAACAGAAAGCAATTTGATTTTATCTATGCAAAAGGATATTGATTCCCTTGGAAATTCTTAACATAGACCATGCATTTCACATCCTTCTCTTTCTCTCACACTTTGACTTCGATACAACTTACAAATGACCATCTTCCTTAATATAATGCAAAGATAACACTAACAATTTCATTTAAATAAAACATACAGTGAAATATTGTCAAGCCATTGATTTAGCCTATGGTCATTGTTATTCATGACTTCTGTGGATAAGCTCTAGCTTTTTTATATCTCACACAGAGAGACTCAGTTGACATAGCTAGTCTGGATAAAACATTTTTATCTTGTAAATTAAATGCAGTTAACCCACACATTAGTACATTATATCAAATTTTCTCCTATTCAGTGTTTGATTTTGAGAAGATTTTTTTGCAAATAGGGAGCACTTGAGTTAGCTACTGTAACTGTTTTTTTTTAATAAAGCCTCATTTAACTATAAACAGTTTATATGGCATTAGCCTTGGATGTAGAAGTCTTGAGTTATTTTGCAGTACAGAGAAAAATGTCACTGCCTCCTCTGTATTGTATATCTCTCCTTGTGGCATGGCATATATTTATACACTACATGTTTATTCTGGCAAGCAAAAACAGAATATGAAATTTATTTGTGATTCTTACTAAATAATTTACTAATCTAATCAGTTCCATGCAAGCAGGAAAATATTGATTCACTTTACATGATAATGTTCAGCTGAGAAAGATCCTTTAGTGGACTATCTAGCACGTTTAAATGAAAATAAATTGATTGGCATACTGCTTGTATTGCAAAGAAGAAAGAGAACAACAACAAAAATTCTCATCTGTAATCCATGTAAATTTTTATTCTAAAATCATATGAAAGGAGTAACTGCATGAATATTTAATCACATGAGAAGGAAAATGGGTTACCAGTGATTCAAAGATAAATAGCTTAGGGAACCTTGCCTACTGTGAGATCATAAAACTAAATAACACTCCCAGTCACAGAGCTTGAATCATGTGCTCCTGCTTGGTTTTGTTCTTCACAGTTATGTATGAGAATGGCCACACTTGTTGCCTTGATTAGAGTCAAATCATGGCAGAGGGACTGGAATGGAAGCTATCTGTTGTTTTAAATAATGAGCGTATTGTAGTACTTTTGATAGAAGAAAGAAATAACAGTATCATATCCTGTCATGCAAAGCCATAACTTTCACCATAAGCTGTACTAATTTTGAGACAGCTATGTGGTTGGCAGAAACAGAGTAACGAGATTTATGAGAGCAATGATACTGGTATGTGTGACCAAATCCTTTCCAGCATCAGCCTCATGTGTAAAACCTCCTGTCAGCTCATCATTTATGCAAAGTGGAATAACCATGGAATAACTGAAGAATCAGAAGACTGCAATAGCCAAAAAGTCCAAAATACAAACCTTCAGGCATTATTGTCTGAACAATACTTAAGTATCCACTTTTTACTTCAAGTAATTGTTGCATTGTAAAACAGTGTCCTAATGAGCATGAGTGGAATATTGACTGCAAAACACGTGCTGAAGTAATCACACAGAGCTAGAAATGCTGCAGATTAAGAATAGCAAGCTGGTTCATTTAACTCTTGCTGTGTTTTCTGCACACCATTCCTGGGGGGCCTGCTACATGGCCCATTATCTGTTGCCCTTGCCTTGTATGATAAAGTATCCAGTAATATGTCGACATGATAAATGACATTGAAGTAGTCAGCAGAACAAGAAAACACCACTAACAGGGAAAAATGAACATCAGTGGATACACTAGTGATTAAAACTGCAGCTGAACCAGCTGCCTTCAAATTAAGATCTCCTAGAGAGCATGTATTTGTGCCAGTTAAGATACCCATCGAGGCTCTGTAGAAAAGTAAAAAAACACAGATTCTTTCATAGCTAGCAAAGCTTAGACAGAATAAAAGAAGTGCCTTATACAGCAGTGAAGTTTGCCGTTTTATTCTGCATTCCCATAATAGAGTCACTGATGATGCACACTGAAAAAGCTGTACCACTTATACTGGTGACCACCTGTATGAACAATATGATCACTCAAATTCCTCTTTCAAAACTCCCATAATGCCAGTGGTCAAGTTTTATTTAACCCCTGGGTAATGCCTAGTTAACTAATGCTATATTAGTGCTACTCAAAATTGGTGAGCTCCCTGTGCAACCAGAAGAAAAAACATTGTTAAACACTCTCTGCTGTCTTTATGTTTATACATACCCAAACAGTAGTGATATTAGCAGCCAATAATGTATCAGCTTTTTAATAATATGAGATAGCAACAATAAATCAGTTACCCCTCCTAGAAGCATCATAGTGGTTTCAGGCACTGGATGGTTATTAGGATGGAGCAAGTCAACTCACCTGATACCACAAGTGTTAGCAAGCTCAGTGTGTCAGCAAGTGGTATCTGCTGCTACTTATGCTGCATGTCAGTACAGCGTAATTAGCGCTGAGTAGCCTGAGGCATCACTAAACACTACTTGTTACACAGCAGTGTACTTATATCCAGCCTTCACCAATTCAGGAGGAAGGCAGCATGACATGAACATTGTACTGATCAATAATGTTAAAACAGAGTGCGATTTTTATGTGGGATTATCTCCATTATTATTATTTTCTAGAAAAGCTGCTGTGGTAAATGAGGACAAGACCATGTGAATGGCAGCCATCAGCATTGCACATCAAGTCTCAAGACAGCTGTGAACCAATGTCAGGATGTGACTTCCCAATATTGTGTCTGAAGTAAGCTACATGCACTGTGTGGGTCACTGAAGTGGGAGGTGCTAAAGACTGGTTGCATGACGTAGCGAAAAGGAAGTCACAGGAAGTTAAGTTAACACCCCCACAAAAACTATTGGCTTTTGTCACAGGAGATGATTTGTGGAGAATAGGCTTCAGTAGTTCAGCAGATGTTACATGAAAGTGATTTTCCCTGCTTGCTGTGCAAGAGACATGACATAACCACTTTTTCCCCTCTTATTGCGTTTTATTTGGCTTGAAGAATTATCCATGTTATTCTAAACAATTGGAATGTGTTTCATATATAGTACTATGCTTCACTTAAAAATGACACATTACATGGAATCTATCAAATCCAACGGAGAACTACAATCTGAGACATATAAATCTAAGATAATCCCTTTAAAGTTCATTCGTAGGAAATAGGAAGGTGCCACTAATGTCTGAAAATAGGTTAGAAGTCTTTGCCATCACAGTGCCTGTTTCTCTTTACAGATCAAAGGATGACAAAGATGACTTGTTATCTTAAGGACAGAAATCAAGTATCAGTAGGATCTCCGTTCCGGTTTAGGAAATTGTGGCTTGCTAAAACTGTTCATAGTAATGAATAAGAATCTGATTTTGTTCAGTTGCATTTGTTGAGTAGATTCGTAAAAGCGAAAGCTTAGGACTGAGAACTGGCAAAGGTGAGAGTGATTTCCCTTCTTCTTCTGAATTCACCCCTTTCTTTGCCATTATATAGTCTAGAGTGTCAAGGATACTTTGGAAAATATTTTTCCTACCACTTGTTTTGGGATAAATAGGCAGTTCAAATGTGAATATAAAATTGCAAGCGAAAGAATCTCCTGAGGACTGCTACAGATCATCATGTCCACCACCCAATTCCCAATGTACAGGCTTGTGCTGTGCCTTCAAAATTTAATGGAGAACACAAAGTGATTCATTCTTTTTTGGTATACCTTGATTTTATCTGGTTGCCAGATTTGTTGCTTCCTTCCTTGGTGAAACTTCGAAGAAAACTTTTTATTTGTTAATTTCAATTTCTGTCTTTGCGTGATTCCCAAATGTATCTTTTCTGCAGGGGGATGTAAGCCTAGCTAGGAATGAGTGTGTTTGCTGAAACTCCTTATGATTTTGGTAACATACATTTGTTATTTCCGATGAAAGCATTTGAACTTATTTATTTGTCTATCTGCTCTCTCTGAAAGCTTTCTGCTGCTTTCTTGGATAAGTATTGGAGTGTTGTGCCCATGACCTTTATTTACAAATTCTAATTGTATACAGGATAATACATAAGTAGTTTTATAAAAGTTTTAATGTCTAATAGTTAGAAAAGTTTCCTCTTCCTTCTAGTAGAGCAATTAACCCCTTCATTATTTTTTTTCCATTATAATTAATTATTTATGTCTGAAAATGTCACCACGCAATGAGGAAAGCAACCTAAAGGCAGCAACTTGGAAAATGTAAATTAACAATGTAATATATGGGATGGAGGAGTGTACAGTATGAGAGTATCATCAGTGTGTGATAAGGGAGGGGAATTTAAAAGATAGTAGGGAAAAGAGATCAAATTCTGAAGGCTCTGAACAGTAAGACCAAAAGTTTATGTACAAAAATGGAATGAGAACTAGTGTAGTGACTCAAACAATGAATAATGTAAGCAGGACAATGGATAAGCATACAGGCCATGGTTATAAAGACTTTTTTTTTTTTTTTTTTTTTTTTGGTAGTTCATAGTGAAAGTTATGAGAATTCCAAGGTCAAGTGAGTAAGTCACTTGTAAGTGAGTAAGTGATCACAGTAATCAAAACAAAAGATTTGATATAGTGGTTTCAATGATATCATTTAGCTATAGAAGAGGACTTTGATCTGGAATCTGTTTGGAAAGAAGCTGAGGAATGGTCATACATAGAATATTTTCATTATTAATCTAACAAGCTAAATATAAAAAGATTTGCAGTCAGAAGTTCTTTGATTAAAAAAAATATCCGAAGTCTTTCTCAGGAACAAAAAAAAATCACCAGCAATGCCAATTATACCTGCTGAGCACTGTGGTATTCCTGGCTGTATGGGCTGCTTCAGTGTTCCAATTCATATTATTCACACATGCTAGGAAATAGTTTCTGTTATGCCTTCACCTAACGTATCTGTGCATGAGGGGCTAACTTAGAGAATGAGATTCATCTCACCTCAGTTTAGGTATCTAAAACTTAAAGATCTAGGCTATTCATCTAAACCTCTTCCATAGACAGTAGAGAGAAAGAGGCATCTCCAGAGATGCATTCATCCTGCTTCTAATAGATTCTTATTTGAAAATGAACTAAATCACTCTCTGGAGGTCTCACTTCTCTCTTTCCATTGATTGTAAAGAAAGCATAGATAACTAACCTGGACTACATGCCAAACTTTTTAGTGACTGAAGTGAAGTGAATATCGTTTACAGTAACTTGTCCCGTAGTGAGATGAATTTCTCTAAGAATAGTTCCTTTTTGCATTATACTACTCAAGCTTTTACTGTTCTATCTATATTCATGGCTATGGAGAGAGACTGTTTTAAAAAATCCATGTGGAAACTTTATCCCTTTATTGCCTTTTCCATGAGGATGTTCTTTATTATTTCTTTAATTAGACATCATTGCTAACAGGGAAATATTTTGACACTCCAATATTCTTTGTTCTAAAGATAAAAAGAGCAAAAGAAAGGTAGATTGGGCAGAAGGAGCAAATAGATACATTAGTCAGTTCTTTGTGAGGGTTTTCCTTTATCCAAAATTCCTGAGTCTCTTGAGTTCAGATGTATTGGTAAATCATTGTGACTGCTGTATTTTGTGTATATGTAATGAGCAACACGACTAAAACAAAAATATAACAAAACAATTTTAACTCTCACAAATAGACACAAGAACATACATAAATATTCATGTACACACTTCCCCCTACACTCCACCTTATGGTTGTCATCTAAAATTTAAAATCCAGCACAACTGGATAGGCACTTATACCACAGCTAGCAAACTGGGATCTTGATAATCAAGGAATTTCTAGACATGAGACTAACAAAAAGCAAGCAGAGTACTAAAATCTATTTTCTATGAAAAAAAAAATCTTGACAGAACCTATCTCCGTATCTTAATGCTTAAAAATAAGGAGGATGGTTCTGGAGGCACAACCTCAGTGTCAGCCTTGGCTGCAGTGACCAAAAGATCATAGGGTTCAAGCTCCTAAGGAGCATGAGGAAGACAAGTAGCAAAATAAAGAGCTTGGACATCACAAGAGAAGATTTCATCTCCTAGGACAGGACTTGCTCAGGGAACTGTTAGGAGGGATCCCACAAAGCTCTGTTTTGGAGGGCAGAGAAGCTCAGAAGTGCTGGGAGATTTCTAGAAACAGCCTTCTCAAAGCAGAAGAGTGGTCCATCCCTCAAGTGGAAAAAGGTACAGGCATAGTAATAAACCAGCCTGGTTAGCTTAGTGAGCTGCTGAGAGAGCTCAAATGCAAAAAGGAAGCATATGAGAGATGGAAAAGGGGACAGATTCCCAAAGATGAATACACAAATATTGCTTAAGTGTACAGAGATGCTGTTTGGAAGGCAAAAGCTGATCTGGAGCTCAAACTGACAAGAGATGTTAAGAAAGCAGGAGAGGCTTCTATAGGTCTGTTAGTAGCACGTGGAAGTACAAGGAAGATGTAAGATCACTGCTGAATGAGGCTGGAAAGTTATTTACAAATGACACAGAAAAGGCTGAGGTACTCAATGCTGTCTTCACCTCAGTCTTTATGGGTAAGGCTAGTATCCAGTCTCTATGCCAAGAAGCAACAATGAAACAAATGGTGATGAACCACCCATAGTAGAAGAGGTGCTGTACAAATCTATACAAATTGGACATATACAAGTGTATGGGACATGACAGGATACATTGGAGGACAGTTGGCAAACATAATTTCAAAGCCACTTCCTATCATCTTTGAAAGATCATAGAGATCAGAGAAGGTCTCAGGAAAAGGGTAAATATTACATCCATCTACAAAAAGAGCAAAAAGGAAGGCCTGAGAAACAACAGACCAGGTGGCAGGAACTTCAGTCTCTGGGAAAATTGTTGAACAGGTCCTCAAAAAATCTATTTCTAGGCACACAAAGGACAAGACAGAGATTGGAACACACAGATTCACTAAGGGTAAATTGTGTCTGACCAACCTGACTTCTCTGTCTGAGGAAACAGCTTGCTCAGTAGATGAAGGGAGAACTGTGGACATATCTACCTTAATTTTAGCAAGGTATTTGACAGGGTGTTCCACAGCTTGCTTGTTAATAAGCTCATAAGATATGGCCTGGACAAATGAACCTCAAGATGGATGGAAAACTGGCTAAACTGCTGAACTCAAAAAGTGGTTGTTAACAGCTTGAAGACAAACTGGCAGATGGTCAGGAGTGGAGTTCCTCGGGGTCAATATCGGATCTTTATAACCAATCTGAGTGACAAGATTAAAAACACCATCACCAAGTTTGCAGATGATACCGAACTGGGAGGAAAAGCCAAAATAAGCAGAGTTCTTGACAGGCTAGAAGACTGGGCCGAGAGGAATTGCATGAGATTTAAAAAGATAAAGTCCTGCAGCTGGGATGGAAGAATGCCAACCAGCAGTGCAGAACAAAGTCTGACTGTCTGAGGAGCAGATCTGCTGAAAAGGGCCTCGGGATCCTGGTGGACAAGAAGCTCAACCTAAGCCAGTATTGTGCCGTTGCCACCATGAAGGCAAACTGTGTTAGGGGCCATATCAGTGAGACCATTGCCACCAGATCAAGGAATGTGATTATACCACCTTACTCAGCACTTGTTAGGCCACACCTGGAATACTGTGCCCAGCTTTGGTCTCCCCAGTACAAGAGAGACAATAAAGAATCAGAGCAGGACCAGAAAAGGGCCATCAAGATGATTAGAGTGCTGGAAAAGTTCAAGAAAGTGGGATTTTTTCCCTCTTCAGAGGAAAGAGAAGGAGGTTCTCTGTTCACAAAGATTCACAGTGAACAAATAAGAGGCAGCAGACAGAAGTTACTTCTAGGGAAATTCCATTTGGATATAAGAAAAAAAAAACTCGGAACAATTAAACATTGGAATAGGCTTCCCAGAGCAGTGGTGCAATCACCTTGCTGGAAGTATTCAAGACAGCTTGACAGGCCCCTGAATAGCCTAATCTAAGGCCCTGCTTTCCACAGAAGGTTGGACCAACAGGCCTCCAGAGATCCTTTCCAGCTTAGATTTTTGTATCATTCTTTGATTATGTCTTTCACCCAACAAAACCTGTATTTCATTTACTGAGGATCATCAGGCAACTTAATCTGAATAAACTAAAGAAGTGATTTTAAAGAGGACTAGTTTCACTACATCAAACTCCTTGTGGATACTCTCATTCACCACTTAAGGAGTCTTAAGTGGATTAACCTTAAATCACTTCTCTCACTGTCAATTGAAAGACCAATATTTTCTCACAAACTTAGACATGCTCCATTTTTTATGGTTTATATTTAAACATTGTATATGTGCTCAGAATATTGGTTAAGCACATTGGAATAGATAAAGATACACTCAAAAAACTGCAGCACTCTCCACGCAGAACATTAAGATACTGCCAATACTTACGCTGTCTATCATCAGTGGATAATGAAGGGTTCTGTCTGTATTATACGAATCTGGTCACTTGATGAAAACATCTCAATTGGTACATCTTCATTCAGACACTTACGTTGTACTGGTACAGATGCCAGGTTATTTGACTAACCGTCCATCTGCAGCAGATACATTATGCTCTGGAAATACTGGTGAATGTGGAACCACACAGACTTTAATCATTACAGAGGAATGCACTTTGCCACCTAGAAGTGAATATCATCATAAGGTTAAAAGTGTCTAGCATCAGCCATTAATCATCTGCAGGTCTGTTTAAGCTCAGTTGCAGCATGGCTATTCATATGCCTTGCTTCTTTGGCAGAATATTGTGAAGCATGGACATTTGAGAAGGAGACCTGGAGATGCAGCATGAATGTTGATTTGCACTACGATACCTAACCATAAGGAGGGGAGCAGTGGACAACCCATAAATCTGGCCTCTCTGCAGTAATTTTTAATCTCATTGCAATATCATGTGGTGACCCACTTAATCTACACAGCAGAATACTTGTCCTGCTGAGGCACAAACTATATCATGTCAGCTTCTTTCATCTTAATTGCTCTTTTTTTTTTTTCTTCTTTCCCCCTACATGGAAATTAGCACTTGAAAATGCATAGTGACCTCTTGAACTGATCTATGGGCCTGTATGGAATATGCAGCTTACTTTGCCTTATGCGATTTGGCAAAATGACCCTGAAAAGGAATACAAAGCAGATTGTTTTTATGCTACAAAGACAAAATTGTCTAGGATAGAGGTAGCAATTTTTGCCCAGTTTAACTCAGTATCTTGGAATTCTGTCTTCGATTTCTCAAAGAATCCTTCTTTAAAGAATGTTTTCACCCTGAAGAAAGAGGTGTGCTTTCAAAGTAAGACAATAATGATGCATAAATTGCTTGCTTTGAAGCTTCGTTAAAAACTCTTTGAAGCTTAGGGCTAATCTGGATATAGGCATTACAGAGACAGACCGAGTTGAACAGGCAAAATAAAAAAACAGCTTTCAAGTTCTTCTGCTCATTCCTATGCACCACTGCACCTAATTCACATTTCTTAAGCAGTCTGTAACCTGTGTCAGTCTCCAAGAACAATGATGCTTCTGCAGGAGCTGATTCAGCAGAATGAGAACTAGCGAGAACAGCTCTGCAGTATTTAAAGTTGTGAATACAAAAAGCAAGCGAGGGCCTGAACTAAACTTGTCTTTCCGAACTGCTTCACAGTGCAGAAATATTAGCAATCCTGGCTTTTCTTTTGCGCATACTATTAACAATGAGCTGCGTATAAACAATGTCAAATTTCAAACATTATAAAGCAAAATATTACAAGTGTCCTTAGCACTTCATTTTCATGCACACCTGCTGTAAGAGTTCATCTCAAAAGAAAATGGAATCTCTGTTTATAAGAGTACATGCTAATGAGAGGAGAGTTCTTTGATATTATTATTCGTAAGATGAAATTGGTTTCTACTTTATACTTTATGTTGTCTACTTAATGTTAAAGTCTGGTGAAGTATGGTCATTTACACTATGGACTTGTAGTTAACAAATCCTCTCTGAATAGATCCAGGGTTCCTTTAGATTCATTTAGTACAAGCCACTTTCCATGCCCTGGGCTAATATTCCCAGTGTTGCAGCAACAAGAAGACTTGTTATCCTAGAGGAGCATCACATCTGCTAGAAGTTCTACAAAAAATCTCTATTACAATTTACTATATAAAATTATTATTTCTGTAGTGCCTATCCTTAAAGCAGAGTTATTTTATTCTATGAACCATGAAGAACTGTGAAAAAACAAAAAGAATAGAAAGAAATTGGGCCCAGAGAGCTCAAATATGCAGTGGTCTGTGTTCAGGTGAGTGACAGCACTGAGTTTAAATGTACAAATGAAGTGTCCTGGCACACATTCACATGCCCTCTTTATTGGGCCTTGTCACTTCCCTGCAGCTGTCAACTGATGCTTGATAGAAAAATATAAAATCCACATGATGGATAATTATGTGCACTACTGTATTCACATGAGACAGTTCTTTTTGCCTTCACAGAGCTAGTGAGATGCTTGTGTCCTGGAGTATGGGACTGTCTGTTGCACATCTCCCTAATGCATCTACTACCATGCTTGTAAGTGTAATATATTCAAAAGGACAATAAAAGAAATAAGAATATATGCATTCCTTAAAATCCTTTTAGCACATTAGAGATGCAGTCAAAGCTGTGAGCAAAAACCTGTTACAGTCATTGTGTGTATGATTCATCTGACAAATGTAGATATTTACAATACAGGCATCTAATGTGAGCTAGTCGTCTTAAACTTCCTTTATCATGGGGACAGAAGAACAGTTTTCAGTAGGACGTGACTCATCTCATCCTAAAGTAAACATCTCAAACAGGTCATGTAAGGCAGCACCAAAAAGTTCATATATATTTTTTCTCTATTAACTACAAAGGAATTTTAAGGTGACCAGCTCAGATGCTGGCATTTTCACTGCAGGCATCTTAAGTTGTGTAGGATGGATCTTTCTTTGGAAGTCTGTCCATGGATTTCAGTGAATGTAAAATGAGTAATCATGGGAAATTAAGCATTAATTGTATTTCTATTACATTTAATTGATATACCTTTAGGGCATTTACTATTAGAACTGTGTTTTATTGAAATTCATTATAAAACAGCAATATCTTCTAAAATAATTGAGCCCAATATGTTTAGGTGAGGGCTGCTTTCTCTCCTTTCCATACTGTCTCTGATTCTTTTACCAGCTAACAATAGTTTCTTACGTATATGACTGCAGGGGTTGTTTCAGTAGTCTCCCTGTCATTGTCTGCATTTAAACTGACTATACCTTTCAATAAATATTACTTTTAAAAAAGTAAACTAACAACAGAAATAGACCTATGAAAAATAATGCTCTACCTAGGGGATAAGTACTTATGCACCCACATTTTACTATTTTGCTTCGTAGGAAGACAGATTGCTATATTTAAAGAAATGCTGTGGGAAGGACAAAGCTCATGTGCATATGACAGTAAGATTTGAATCACTCATTTTCAAGTACTCTTGATGATTAGTTGGAACTAATCAAAATGATGCTGATGGCACTCTCAGAAGACATTGGCTGCATTTAAATTCCCGGGTGGGTTGCAGTTTGCTTGATATTATAAAAAATAGGAACAGAACACACCTGTAATTTCATCCAATCTACCTTCAGCCAACACACTGCACTTAAATTTACAGGCTGGCACTTTCTCACAGATTTATCCCCTACTAATGCTCTTCTAGGGAAGACGGGGGTGATACAGAAACTGTGCAGCCATGAAATCGTAGCGTACAGTGAGGGAGAAACAACCACGCAATCTCGTGGAGAGCTGTGGTGTCCTCACCTGCTGCACACTACATCTTCTCTCCTGTTGTACACACCCAGTCACTGTGAAAAGCAGCTCAGCCTGCCACTGAGCTGCATCTAATGTGCTATGAGGAGAAAGTGGGGAAGCAGAAGATAGGTGTAACTTGGGGAAAAATGAGGGCTAATGCTTTGTATTAATTATACCTCTTGTAATTACTTTTGCGGTAAATCCATGGCACCAAGCATGGGAGTTTTCCTGGAGAAACTATCATGACTTCTTCAATCTCAGAATGGTTTCACCTCAGACTTTTTGACTGAGGACCTCATTTTGCCAAAAGGAAATGATGAACCACAGTTATCACTATTACCTTACTCTGTAAGCAAAAGACCATGTAGCTATGCAAGGCAAGAAAGTAATAAAAAGTAGATTGTAGATATATTTGTAGATATATTGTAGATATATTGACAGAAATTACACTAAAACCTTAATTGGTTTTGTTTATTGGTTAAGAAAAATAAAATAGGGATTTTTTTTAGCTTAAGAAGACCATTTAAGTTGTTTACTAGAACTGTTCTTGGTTCTCGATTAAGAAGAAGATGATGAAGTACTAAGTCAAAATTGCTATTAATAACATGGCATGTTAATACATAACTAAGGTACAAATATAGCAAATTAATAAGTATTGATGCCGATTTTGATTTTTTTGAGAGTATAAAAAAAATTAGATCTTTATGTATTAGCTGCTTTCTTTACAAAATTTTCATGTAAACTTGGTAAAATAATTTATAAAAGAAATGTTGAAAAGGAGGCTTCTGGAAGCTTTTTCCAGAATAATATTTTTTAGAACCAGCCTACTCTGATTTTGTTAGGCCACATTAACAAAGCAAGATAAATGTTTGCTTTGAATTTAACAACAGGGGGAAAAAAAAAAAAAAAAGAACCACTGTTGTGTTGACCACTGTTCAAATCCATTGCTTTCTTTAACAATTTTAGTTTGACTGCTTAGAAATTCACCGAGAAAATCAAGACTTTTAAAATAGATTTATTTATGCTCAGTATACTCTGAGGGGTTGATATTACAGAGATATGGTATGGCCAAACCCTTTCCTCACTCTGTATACCATGTCCATTCAGGGCTGTTTAATGTGCATTTAAGACTCATCAGAAAAGCATTATCTCTGACACCTGTGACTTATTCCAAATTGCGAGTGACACCACAGTTGTCTAAGAGAGAGTTTGGCCCCAGTGAAGGCTGGCAGCACCGTACAAAGGGTGCTATCCCATAGTTGCAAGCCGGGAACTAGAAACAACTGTTCTCCATATTCCTCTTTCGAAACTCTTGCATTGAATGATGCATGAAACTTACTGCTTGATGAAATGTAGCTCAGCATGTGAAGATAATCAGAAAAAAAAAATCTGTTAAGAAGACAGTGCAGGCTGCTGGGCTAGCAATTATTTCTGCAATTCTATATTAATCTACTTGAGTTCATGAGTTAACTCCCAATGGATTAATTGCATGTGACTAGATGCATTAAAGACTGAGGTTAAAATCAGCATTCTTTTCTGGTTGTGAAATTGTACTCATTAATATAAGGCCTCACTTTGACTACAGATTTTTGTATACATAATATATTAACTTAAATGAACATATTCTTTGTTTTCTTTCCAGGAGATTCCTGGGGAAATTTTAGGAGTCCAGACAAAGTATGCTACCTAACACTAATTCTGATCAGTTCACAAGGTGCGAATATAGGGAAAGATTTTCAATTTTTATTTTGAGTAAGATCAGTGCATTTTTAACTTTTTTTCTTTTATTAAATTTTGTTAACTTTGATATAAGAGTTTTAATAGTTTTCGAGGTAAATGTAGTAAATGTAAGAACCTGTTGTAAATTAATCTTGCCTCATTTTGGATGCCTAAATAGTTCTATTATTTCATATGAATTTATGCAATTATATATAAGAATTTATTGCATTCATCAATTTTAGATGTTCTATGGTATCAAAATGGAACAGGTAGATACAACATAGGAATTAAAATTTACCTCACCTTTCTGGAGCAGATGAGTAAGGGCAGCTGGAGCTGCCTAGACTGTCTAAATAGACATAGTTGCCATGTTCAGGCTCCTGAATAGCTCTCAGGTATCTATAATGTAGATATCTTAATTAGAGATAGTTGAACTAGGCTCCCTTTACATCAAATGGAGAAAAACAGTTTTGTTTTGGCTTTTTTTTTCGGGATATGACTCATATGTCCTATTTCAGTTAGGTACTTTAATTTAATCCTCTGTCTGATGTAGAAAGGAGTCTAGACAAGTAAGACAGATAGAAGAATCTACTTTCGGTCATATAGGTCTTCAGCCTTCTTTCCATAGCCCCAAATTACATCATGTAATGTGGGCTGGTCTGAAGATCCTTGAGCTAGTATTGACCAGATTAGCTCCTGATAAGCTAAACGTTATGAAAATGGTTCAGCCTGTTGAGGTAATTAGCCTTGAACTTCTTTTGCTTTAGACAATTGAAACAGTTATCATGATACAGGGTTAATATTTTTATGTAGATTGCACATAGCTGTTTTAGCTATTTGATCCAATGCTTCAGGAAAGGCTTCCAAGCCTAAGCTTGGACCAAAACAAACAAACAAAAAAAAACCCAAAAAAACAAAACTAGAATTTGGACCTTTTGCATCATTAGTATTTTCTATTAACTGGGTTATAGAACCTCTTTTTCAGTATTGTGACTGTTATGATTTTCACTTTTAGATGCTCAACTGTCTCCCAGCATGTTGGGAACTTAGATATCTCAGGTGCATAATTTAGTATTCCTATTATACTTATAGACCTAGATGCCTATGCTGTAGATACTGTAGATCTAATCCCTGCAGTATTTAAGACTCTCTTTAGAATTATCCCTACATGTAGTAATATTTGCTTTTTGAAGATGATATTTGGGGAAAAAGGGGGCCTGATAGGTTTTGTGTTTATGGAGAGAAGATAAAGTTTTCTGTAGCATGGATTTTGATAGAATATGTATTATACACACGGAAATAAAAGATGCCTTTTTCATCATCAGGTTTTATGTCTTCCATTGGCCAAATCAGATAATCTTTTTCATTTGGAAGCTTCTCCTTTCACAGATAGTTTTTACATTTCTAGAATTGTTCATGTTAATAATTCTTAATTGTTCATAATCTAACAATAACCCTACAGAGGATGAAAATTACTATAAGCATAAGTTTATACATCATGGAAGAGCATAAAGCAGACATAAGATAGCTTGAGATAATCTTATTTTTAAACCGAGACAAAAGATTCACAGAATTTGAGTCTCAGGTGATCTTACTAGGGAAGTGATAAAACTCGGAAACATTTTAGTTACTATGTAAGTCAAATGGCATGCTAGAACTGTCTGATTCAACAGACTAATTATCATTTTGAGAGATTTATAAATTCTGCTAGTATCCATACCAAAGTCTCCATGAAAATCATTATTTTCTCCTTCAGAGCATAAGCATAAGCATATAGTTGGCTCATGACAGTTTATAATTAAGATCATTTTGTTTTCCAGTTCTGGTCCTAAATATTGAGTGAAACATGTAGATGATCTATAAGCTATTAACTAAAGTAGATTTTAATAAAATTGAAGTACCTACTTTTCAACTATCTCTTACAGATAAAACATTTGATTAAAAGACAAATCTCAGATTATATGGAAGTTAAAGTCGATTCAGAATTGCAAGTTTCTAGATTTATTTCCCAGCTCATACATGGACTTTATGACTTGAACAGTCACAAAGAATTTCTTTTATCTTTAGTTCTATGCCTGCAAAATGAAGGCAATTGTATTTGGTTCTCCTTTCTACTTGTTTTTTTCTCTCACATCTCTTTAGGACTACAAATTGTTAACAGTTATGCATGAGATCAGCCTCATTAATTGTGCAGGAATTACAAATAGTTTTGTAATTAAGATAATTTGTAAGCATTTCCAGGACTGGGGGCTTAAATTATTAAGCCTTTGGGGATAATTGCTGCTTTCTGTGCCTGTGAGCTGCCAAGTACGTTGGAACCTTGATCTTGCCTGAGGCTTCTAGGCAATATTTAATACAGATAAAAATCATTATGCTGATCTGTACACCAATCAGCATTCACTTTCCAGGAAAAAAAAAAACTTTATAAGTCCGACATTAGCACAAATGGGACAATGCCAATCGTCTTTACTTGATGTGTCTTGATTTAAAGATTAGCCTCTTGCATTTGGATGTGTTGGAGACAACTTTATCACTGTTCTGTGCAGACACAAAGCTAAATACATTAACACAGCCTTAGACCATCAAAAAAATGTAAATATTATGGATCTAAATATTAAATATTTTGGACCATTTAAGAGACTTCAGATAAAGATGCACTCACTGAAGATAAAGTAATTCCACAAAAGGCAAATTCTTTTGCGTCAGTGGTAACTATAGAAGTCAGGAGATACACCCACCAGAACAGCTTCTAAAGATGTAGAGTTTCAGTAGCTGTCATACAGATCAGGCAGAACAAACTGACAAACTGAGCAATTCGAAATCACCAAGACTGGGTGAAGCTGGAAGCTGTAAAGAAGACAGTGCTAAACTGACTGGCGAATGATCTTTTGAAAAAAAAAAAAAAAAAAAAAAAAAAAACAACAGTGGTACCAGAGTGTTCAAGGTGTTAAAAAGTGTTCAAAAGGTTGCCAGGATAATTTTGAAATATCAGACAGATACATTTGATTTTCATATGAAGCATATAGGTAAAAACTATAAAACAGGATAGATTTAGTTGACACATTTACAGGTATGTTGTATTGGAGAAGAATAGCATTACCTTGGTAAAAAGAAGGCTTTTTCTTAGTTTCATAGTGGAAGAGAATTATCAATGAACCTGTATCTATCTATCAAACATACTCATAAACTCTTAGGGGGTTAATCACGAGGTGGCAAAATATACAGGTATTAATTGACACAATGAAACCTAAAGCAGATTGCATAGACATGTAGATGATCTCAAAACACTGGACATTAGCATATGATATCAAATCTGAGTGCAAAGTAACCTGTGTGGGAGGGACTGGAAGCATTTTAATGACAAAGAAACAGTAGCATGCCCCTGAGTTAGTTATTAATATTCAGAAAAAAAGTTTGAAGTCAATAAGGATCATCAGTGCCAAGCCCTGCTAAAAAAAGTAAAGACAACATAAGGAGTTATTAAGAAAAGCCATAGAGAGCAGAACAGGAAATATCATAATGTGTTTACATCAATCAGTCTGTACCTACATCTTGCCATTTCTGATCATCCCATTGTAACGAGAATAGGAAGAAAACATGTAAAGAAGGAGAAAACAGGCTCAGGGATATGAAATGGCTTCCACACTAGGAGAAACAGAACAGATTTGAATTCCTCAGTTTGGAATATACATTAGGGAGAGGCATAATACATAGGATATTGAATCATGAATTGTGTTGAGAAGCTAAAAAGGAAATATTTTTTCACTATTTCATGTGCAAAATTCAGGAACACCTAACTTAACTAGTGGTGAAACTGTTGGGCAAAAAGAAACATAAAAGGAAGTACTTTTAACATATTACATAATATATAGTGGGAGTTAATTTTGCCAAAGGATGCTATAGAAAATAAAAAGATAAACGTATTCAAAAAGGCGTTAGACAAATTCGTGACATATCCCTCATCAGGGTTTTAAAAAATGTTTCAGATGTAACTTCTAACCCTGGAAGTCATTAAATACTGATTAAGCAGCTAGTAATGACCATATGAAACAGGATGTAGGGCTATCTGGCTTTTGACCCGACACATTACGGCTGGTTTTATGCTACTTATACTATGCAAAAACCTACATCTATCTTGAGAGTAAATACTCCTAAAGTTATATCCATAGTGCTTTGAATTAAAATAGATTGGGTGCTTCATTTTCTTTAATACTACATGACTATTTCTATAAAAAACACCCATTTGTCTTAAGGCATTCCTAACACACCTATTAACAGCTAAATATTCAAAACAAAGCAGCTACATTTTAACTGCATGACTCCCATTGAAATCAGTTAGTCTCCTTGAAGGCTGGTGTTGAAAATTGTTGTGAAATAAAAGAATTAAGACAGAAGAAAGGGTGTGAAAAAATTTTTTTCTGTTTATTTTTCTTCAGAAAATTGTTTTGCCTTCAGAAGTCTTACTCTGTTCTAAAGCATGTATGTTGTGCTTCTAGAGATATAGGAGAGTATTGACTCAAAATGTCACTGACTATCCAAGTAGCTGCCCATCGTCATTATGATAAGAAGTGAGATGCTCTGAAACACCTTAAGAAGCTTAGGTATTCATCAAAAAAAAAAAAAAAAAAAAAAATCCTTAAAACAAATTATGCTATAGTAAGGATATTAGGTTTAAAACAAAGAAAATGTTTTTCAAATCACTGAATTTTTACATTTTAGTTTTCACTTAAATTAATGCAGTTGAAATATATATGTTAATTTTAAAGAGATGAGTCCCTTTTGGAAAAAAAAACAGAATGGCATCTCAGATCATATCTCATGTTTTACTCATCCATTTCCTATGTGCAGAGTGGGTTTTGGAAGGAGAGAGGAAATCACTGGTCTGAAAGTCATATTGTATGCATAACACAAGGAATGAAGTCACAAGTAGTGGAATAATAGTGGTATCATTCAGTTTTCAAATTCTAGGCCATGTTTGGCTCTGGTTGATAAGCATGAAGAACAAATATATTTCATTGAAAATAACTGATTCCACCTTGATTTATTTTAATTACTTTTTCCCCCAAATCATTTTGACAAGTCAAACTTTGGTTTTGATTTTAAGTATTGTTTTGTAAAATGTTACACAAAAGCCTAGCAATATAACACAATTTGAAGATACATATATATTTTTTCCTTTAACAGGGCAGCTTCATTCATGTCTGAACCCAGACATTTTGGGATCATTGAAACTTTACTTTGTCAGCTTTTTTCTAGAGTTAAAAAAAAAAAAAAACAGACAAAAAAAAGTCCTTTCTGAGCAATGCACATCAAGTTTTCTGGAACTGGATGTTCTCACAGAATTTTAATCAGCCGGTCACCTCTCCAACCAAATCTACTTTTGTCCTCACTTCACCCACCTGATTCCACAAACTCTATAAATAGCACAGTATCCAGAATTCAAAAATCAGTAAGTGCTTGAAAACAACTGCTGAGGAAGATTATCTCCAAGGGAAGTAGTGAAGTCACGCACAGCAAGGTGTGGAAGGACACCTTGCACTATTTCCCCAAGAGCTGATAAGTGTAGAAGGGGAATTCTGCACTGCCATTTGTCTATATGGATATCCTGCCTTTCATTATACAGGAACACTCATGGCAGCGAAAAGAAAGATCTTCCTATTAACTGTATTCCAAGTTAGAGTGTCATAAAAGTGATAGGAGAAAATCAAATGGAAAGCTACTGTTGTTATCGTAAGCAAAAGAAGCCTTTTAAAATTACAGTTTTAAACTTGCTTTAACTTTTCTATGTCAATGCATTATCAGGTATCCATAAATATCTTTAGTATATCTTCTTTTTTTCTTCTCAACAAATAAGAATTTTGTGTAGAGCATGTACACAATGTGTGCTATGTTTTTAGCATTAAAATTCTCCTTCAAATGTAATGGCTTATTCATTTTAAGAGTTTACAATACCTTTTTTTTCTATAAAATACTTTTCATAAAATAAAGTGACTTCTGTGAGTGTGTGGACTCATCCTCCTCAAGCTTACCTTCTTTGGGTGGCCATACGTGCTGGAATTTATATCTTCAAAAGCACTCTGATGATACAGGGTGTCTGCTCAGGAAGAAAGGGTAAATGTTTTCTCTCACAAGGCAAAAAAAAAATTAAAAAGTGGCTAGTGCTATTTCTATTTCCTCACTTGGAGAAATATAAATATTTCCAGGAGAATACAACTGAACCTAAAAATGGTTACTGCTGGCTTAACCCAGCATGTGTGTGTCATTTGCTTGTAGTCAATATCATGCCAGATCTTGGAGTCAGAGCTGCTTTCTGAGCTAGGAAAGATTTCCCTCTAGGGTCTTTTAAAAAGTATTATTGCATAAATTGTCAATGGGAGAAATATGAGGAAATGTTTGAAGCTAAAATTATATTTTAGTAGTTCAACCAGTTGAAACACCAGCTCACGTTGAAAATCTTTTTCTGGTTTCTTGTTCTTAAATTGTCCTTAAATACAGCAAGGACATCCTGGACACCAGCATTGTTCAATGTATCACTGTTCATACAGTATCTCACTCAGAGAAGGAAAATACTGAGTAAGGAAAAATACCACTTTTCTTGAGTCTACTTTACATTTCTGAAAACTAACACATACTTATGGAAATGACTTACTACATTCAATCATTCCACAAAGGAATTTTAAAACAGGAAGACTACAAGTACATTCCTGAGAAAATGAATTAATTAAAATGTCTTAGAAATTGTTATCAATTGCAGAAAATAATCTCTGTAATAAAAACAATTATTTTACTGGCATTAACAACTTAAAATACCAATTTTATGTAACCACAAGAGCATTTTACATAAAGTTATGACTCTGAGACCAGATACACAGCTGTCCCATTCACTTTTTTTCTTTTTTCTTTCCAATTTCTGAGCTTATAAGATAGCATTACTACAGTAGCCAGTCAGAGCTGTACTTTTCTTCCTTGAGAGTGCTTTTGCATTATTCATATTTTAGCTTCATTAATAAAAGAACCATAGCTTTGTTTTGCTTTTGCCTTTGCTTTTTCTTCTCATAATTCAAAGACAACTTTTAGAATTATGAAATAAACTTCCAGAAGGACTGCATGAACCAAGCTGAACTTTGGCATTCTAGAATAGGGTAAGTCACAGCTGAAACCTACAGTTCAGATCCAAGTAGCCCATATTATATTTAGAGAATTAAAGTAGACAAAGTTTCAGCACTTTTTTATTCTCTTTGGACTATAACAAACAATCTGAGGAGAAAGGCAAGGGAAGCCTTGATCATGCTTTATATATTTTAAAGCTGATGAGAACAGCTATATTTTTAATATTTTATTTCTGAAATGAAAAAAAAAAACCAAAAAAACTCACACACCAAGTGGAAATGGGGTGGGAGAAGGTATCTCTCACCTCCATTTTCCTAGCAGTTTGCTCTCAATGAGCCCTAGTGTATTTCTTCTAAGGAGAATTCTATGGCAGAATTCACTTCTACCTATGGTAAGATCAAACAAGCTTAAAATACATTTTAACCTTGAAACCTGATGTTATTTCCTAGGTACCAGTTTTCTTTAAATATATGAATGAAGGATAAAAAGAAAAGAACCATTAACATTGCTTATGATGTTAATCTCTATGGTCCAACTTAAATTAGCTTCTTTATTAAAAGTCATTCAAGCAACTTCTGTGATTCCTTGCTAAAATGGAATAATTTGTCATAGAATTACACAGTTGGTGTACAAATGTATTTTATGTAAACAAATGTCAGAAACCAGCTGCACTGGGTCACAGATGATATTCTAGATCAGTGATTCTCAACCATTCCAAGCTGGTGTTCTATTAGCTGAACTGAATTGCTACTAGATTACATTTACTATGAAAGAAAAAATATATTGATAATAAGCTCAGTTAATTTTTCATGTATTTCAAGAAGCTGACAGAGACTAGTTGAGCTTGAAGAAAAAAATGGTAGGCAAAAGTTAGAGTTGGAGCTCTCTTTCTGTGCTTTTTGTTTTAGTTTGCCAAGTGTTTTCAAAGCCTTTTTTTTGTTTTTTTTTTTTTTTTTTTTTTTTTTTTTTAGTGATCCACTTAAAAATCTGCAGATATTAGGGAAGCTGTGCCTGTGAGGAACATAAAGATCTGTTTGTGCAGTATACAAAATCTCTAAGTTAATTTCACTAAAATAAAAAACATGTCTTTAGACAAGGAGGGAGGACACTATGACATGTTCATAAATTTTGTATAACAGGGAAAAGAGAAAGCAGAAGTCAAAAGACAGATGTACGTATGAGAAATGAACTTTCTAGGGATCAGTTTCTTCCTAATCTCAAAGTTTATCTTAATCCAGTGAAAAGCACCAAACTCAGCCATCCACCTTTATGGACAAGTGCAGAGACTGTGGGCTGATTGCAGGAAATGTTTAAGGCATTGAAGCATTGAATGGTTTTGTGTATTTGTTTGGACAGCTAGGGTCCATAGCATTAAGCCAGGTTTACCTTTCTGAGTGGCCATTTCCCGGACTCCTTGACAGTTGTATCTGAGTAACTGTTGAATCGATGAATTAGGGTTTTCTGGGGATTATTTGTTTGCTTTATTGTTTCTTTTGCCCTCTCACATGCTGCTTCTTTCCCACAGTAATTAAATCATCTAAGACATTTGAGCTAATGGCTCAATAGATTAAATGAAGGGGTGAGTTACACAGTGCATTGTTTTTGATGCTTAATCAGGTCTAGAAATTGGTTTGGTTAAAGTCTGATTATCTTCAGACCACAAGTAATGCTATAATCTGGAAAAAAAACTGACATATCTGAACATGTGCCAATTTTTCCACCTAAATTGGTCTATGCAAATGTGGTCTAATAAAATACATTGTTTTCTCATGACAAAGCTGGTCTCATTCAGAACACTATCATGTCTAAATACAAACTATTAGGGTTATATTTAGGTTTTGCATTAGACTACTGCAGTCTCATGGGAGATAGACAATGGAGCTGAGTGGTTCAGAGTGTCATTCAGTACAGCTTGGAGAGTTTGATTTTGGGTGGATTTTCTATGGCCTCATGTGCACAGATTTTTTTTTAATAAATTCATACCATCTATATCATAAACTCTCATGGCTGTACAAGATCCTCTAACATATTTCAAGCCTGCTCTCAAGAGAAGCACCTCATCAAAGGAGCTAGAGGAAACATTGTCTAACTTCAGACTTTCACTTGGCAGTCTGGCTTCCCTACAGAGTTGATGGAGAAAGACAGGCTGTTTCAACAGATGATACAAGACATCGAACATAGGATACTTTTTCCAAATCCATGTAAGCAAGGTAAGGAATCGCACGCCTCGGGCTGCTAAACTTGAGGAAGTGAACAGCTCCTTTCTCTCTTCTTTAGGCAGTACATACTATTATTTACCCATATAAAAAATCTTTGTAAAACCTTTGTAAAATCTTTAAGAGAAAGTACCACCCTATAGATTTATACAATGTATAGTTCAAATGAGATTTTTGATGGAGCCTTCAAATAGTACTGTAACACCAGCAGAGATAATGTTGTCAGTAAAGATAACTAGCCAGTAAACTCTCTGGAATGCTGCTCATCATCTGCAAACACTAATTTTTAAAGTAATTGACTAGAACTATTTAAAAAAAAAGGAAAAGGAAGGAAAAAGGAAAAAGAGACCCCTCACAGGAACAAATGTGAAAAAAAAGAAAAGAAAAGGAAGAAAACAAACAAACAAAAATCCTGCAGAATATAGCAGAATGGACGGCCAGTAGCATGGAGAAGAGATAATGCAGCAGACACTCTTAAAAAGTGATGTCAGACAAGAGATACAGTGGTAGAACAAAATATAGAAAAATGCCTACTGGAGAGATAGATAGAATCCATTTAACCATAACTAGAACATGAACTGCAAAAGATAGAATTGGAAGATGTACTGTATCCATCCAGCAGTGAAATCAATGTACTTTCCCCTTTGCTGTTTCAGATATGAAAAGATAATGCCATTATGCACCTCTGAAAAGGATTTTTTAGAGCAGGTCTACACTTTGTGGTCCTGGTATTCATTATATATTAACTGCCATTACGTGGATTCTAAAATTTCCGTTTCTTTCTCCTGTGCATCTGTTCTGCTCCAGCTCTCAGAACACTCTTCATTCCTTCCCAGCACTCTGCTTTTCAGTCCAAGTGAACTGAATGTAAAAAGGGAGAAGAATGATGTGGCAAATGTGAGGAAGCCAGCTACAGAGTAGAGTATAATGGAAATAAAAAAGGAACTTTGGCCAGCTGAAAAAAATGGCATTGTTATAAATTGCATCTAATTTTCAGAAACATAAGTAAACAGAGCCTTGGGCTTAATCTATGGAATGAACTGGAATAATTCATATTGACTTAATTCAGCAGGACTGTGGGGACTTCATTACGTAATAGAGATATTCTCAAATCTGCAAGACTCAAAACTCCTAGTGAAGCATGACAAAAACTTGCAGTGAAAAATACTAAAAATAGTCAAAGGGGACCCTGGAAATGTACATGCTTGCTGTTGGACTTCCAAGATTCAGATCTCCTATTTAAATAGTCTCCAACAACAAAGAAATGCCATTATTTGTGTATGATGGACTTAGCTATGATTCTAAAAGATGTCTGTTCATTCTCTTTCCAGCGGTCTGCCTCTTCCCCCTCCATGATGACAGATATGCTTCCCTAAAATATCCATGAGATTTATATTGAAAATTATTTTGGGGCAGGGACCTCATTCTCCTGAATGTTCATAATGGTCAAGACAGAGACAGGATTGTATATTGTGTAATTAATAATGATGTACCTCATTATAGGGCACAAAAAAATTGAGCTTGTGTTGCTTGCAGAGAAGGACATGCCCTTCAGAAAAAGACACACAGATTTCATCACAGCCGAAATAAAATGATAGAAGGGTCATAGTAGTGAGTAATCATATATGGAGAGTCAAGAAAAAGACAGAGTAGCAAACTCTAAGCTGGTGTAACTATGGCAGTTTATACCATGCAAAAATTAAGCTGATGGTGTTAAGGCTCATATTCACTTCCTGAAAATGAAAATAATTTAGAAGTGGTGCATTTTAGTTAAAGGAAAAATAAAAAATGATGACCATGACACACCTAATATTAGAGACAGAAGAAGGGAAATAGAAAGAATAATCAGTAGAAGAGATGCTGTTGTGCACATATCAGTTTACATCAGTATCTATCCCATTTCTAGGACAAATTCCTGCCTGAAGCTGATGTACATAGGGTTGTTAACTAGTTTCTTAAATTGGTTACTTTACATGTTATCAGATAGCATTTTTAAGTAACTGAATGCTGTAATGAATTAACTGAGGATTGCTCTTGAAAAATAACCTATGCTATTTTTTGGGCTGGTGAAACACAGATTGCTTCAAGTTATTTTTCTTGGCAGGACTATTGTTTCTGTCCATAGCCTGTCAAGCTAGCATAGTACCCAGATGGTTTTAAGACTCTAGGGCACCTGTATAATTCACATTAGAGTTTAACAGAAATATAGTGTATTTACATTTCAGATCTTCCTCCATTCAAAGCAAAACACAGCTGTAGCATCTTCACCCTGACCATTACCCTGTAGTGTCCCACTCAGTCAGTGTCTTCACTGGATGCCAGTTTGTAGTCATGTTACTGCATTTTCCCTCTTTCTAACCCTTATACACAGCCTTCTCTGAACTAACCTGCATATAATGCTCTGTCTGAACAAATTTGCTACAGTCTGTAAAAGGAAGCAGTCTATCAGGAGATAGTTTCACTATGCAATGGCCTAGCATAATCATTTTTTTAGGTGTTATTTTTTACACTATTCAGACTTAGCAGTGGGGTACTATTCCTCTTATCTTTAACCTCCCTTCTGCCTTCCCTCCTGTTTCTGGGGTGACCTGCAGAGATGATTTCTACAATGACTGACAGCATGACATTAAAATATCTCAATTTCCATATTGAAAATTGACAGTGTTACTTCCCAGAGTTGTAAAGTGGTTTTGTTTTTATTATTTTGTGAGCAGTAGAGTCTGAGCATATCAAAGTCATGTAATAAGCCTAATATATGCATAATAAAAAGATGCCTATTGTAGATTTTGGTGCATATATACTCTCAAGGAAGATTTTTTTTATGAAGTCTCAGATAAAAACACTTTTTTTTGTAATAAAAATATAATAAATATATGTCGAATCTATCCTTATCCACAGTTACACATGACAAAAGCTGCATGTTAACTTGGGTAGTAATTTTCAGGAGTCTAAGTCTTACTATATATGCTAACACTGTTTAGATTAGTCAAATGATTTAAAGACAGAATAATGTACCAGAATATTTATACAAATAACTATGAATTTCTCTGACAAAAAATGTTTTTTGATGTTTGAAGATTGTGAAGAAAGCATACATTTAGCTTTAGGTAGTACGTCATTGAGAAAATGTTCTATATTGACATGCAGAAGGTGTGGTATTTTTTAACAACCATACAGAAATAGCAGTTTTAAAATGTTAATTATGAACTGGACAAAATCCACAAAATTAAGGCAACAGTGAATATAAAAATTTAGTTCAGGTGAACTGCATTTAACAAGACTGCTTCTCAGGGCTCAGTTAGATTTTGAAAATGATGTTTAAATCCAAAACCTAACAAAAGTATCTTACTGTTAGGAGTTCATGTTTCCTGAAGATTTTTGTTATGAAATGCTATGCTGCATTATATTACTCTGATAAATTCTGTTCTGTGTTGTGATTAGATCTCTCTGCTTGGGAGAATGCTGTGGTAGATAGAAAATGCAAAAATCAGATGGAGGATTTTGCAGCTAGCCATAGCTCTTTTCATATATTAGAGTATATGCATTAATCACTTCTTGTCCCTAGCTGTTCTATTGAATAGACTTATAACTTCAATGAATCTGCCTACTGTACTGTGCACTTTTGTCTGCAAATTACTATTTAATAAGAAAAGTACCCTAGGCAGTTTTAGGTGGGACTTTTTTTTAACGCATTGCTAGCGAGACAACAACTTTTCTAGCAAGTACTTCAAATACACAATATTTTTTTCCACACAAATGTTACAGTACCACAAAAGCTGAATAGGTAAAAACAGTTTGGGAATTAATCCAGAGGTAAGGGATCAAAAAAGACTTAAGGACAAAGATCGTACACTTAAGATGGTCGAACATTAGTCTATTTTACTTGAAGTATGCTTACCATAGTTGTGGAGCACAATGACTCACTGCATAACACTAATATTCTTTAGCTCTACAGAGATCTGTTCAGAGTTTTTCTACATTTCTGACTGCTTCTCATTGTTTATGAATGAAAATGCAGAAGAAAACAGAAGATGCATTTGAAATTTTAGGGTAAGTCTTAGAGCATCTGTTCTAAGAGTCAGGAGTATTGTTTATGTAAAATAAATCACAATTAGGAAGTTGGAAGAAGTTCAAAGTAGTAGGCACCAATAAAAGTTCTACAATATCATGGAAGCATGTGTGCACACACGTGTGCACACACACACAATCCATAAGGGCAAAACTCACTTATATGGAGGGCTAAAGACCTAACATCAGGTTGAGAAAATAGTGTTCAGCAAACAATACTTCTAGCACCAGATAGATGATTATGTCTAAAAATATTGACTATTCTTATCTTAATTTTTTAGCTAAGTCATTTTTAAAACAAAGTTTCAAACAAGAGAACCCTTACATGACAGACTCATTATATAAGAGAATGATTTTTTTATTACATCAAAGAACAAAAATTATTCTCTGAAAGAATATACGTATTAAATAATGTAGTTAAAACAAGACTTTATATATATATATTTTAGACAGTGTATATATATATTCACACAAAATAAATTGTAATGTTTAAATTAGGCTTCTAGAATCAGTCCCAACCTTATGTTGACTTTATTTCAGTTAGGTATAGCTATAAAGGATATGATAGTTTGCTTGTTTATAATTTGTTTCTTAAATATTTACTCTTAGCAAGTGTGGCGGACAAATGAGTGAATTTTGCCTTAAACATTTCTTGGTACATAAGGTGCAAGCAAACCATAACCCCGAACAAGCCATCTGTTCCCAGCGGAAACAGGACTGAGCTGCTGCGACCCCCAAAATGGTCTCCCTGCAACCACCCAGGACACACCGAGCCTGCGCTGAACCACATCACGATCGGGCAGAGACTTTGGGACCTGGACTATAAATTATTGCCGCTTAGCACAACTTCTATAAAACTTGCTTAGCATGAGTAGCTAAATTTGCTGAAGCCTTAGGCCGCACTCCCTAGTTCAGTGAGAAAGGGCCCCAGAGCTGGTGCGGGCGGGAAAGATAAGGGAGTTACCAGCAGTTTGCATTCCCATGCTTCACACTCTGGGAGGGAGGATGTCAAGGCTTTGAAATAAGGCCTGCTTGGCCACCGGGACCCTGGGGAGCAGGGCCTCCTCTCGCCACTGAAACAGCATTGATTAGGAGGGGTCTGGACTATCTCAGGGTCTGGATTATATTCCCTTTGTCTGGACCTTGGGAGATAACACCTACTGTCGCTGCTGGGGCAGTGCTAATTGCTGGAACAACACCTCTTTGTCAGGGCCTTGAGAGATAAGGGCAGGACCCGAAGAATGAAGACACATCTGTCAGCAGAAACCGTAACAGTAAACAGCCTACCTAGGGACAGTGATGAGACCCAATAAGGAGCAGGAGACCCCAGACCTAAATATTACTATTGGTCCAAACTACTGTGTGAAGGGTGGAGAGCTTAGATTGGAAAGTATAATTGCCCAGGGATTTCTTTGTTCGGGGTCCCTCTTCGGAGGCACCCAGCCTGAGCTGTAATTCGAATGGAGTCAGCAGAACATCATCAGACTCGGAGTGGTGGTAGCTAGCCTCTTCTCTCCTTTTCCAGCTTTCTCTATCTTTTCCCCTTACCCTTGTTCCCCTCTTCCCTTCACCTCCCTTTCGCCTTTCCCCACCTTTTCTCCCCACTCCGTGGAAAATAAAGTTAAACGGTTGTACGATATTTGACCAGTTTTAGTGTCTTAATCTCTTCCTTGGGATCATAACGAAACCCTCCTGATATTGGATCGGGACAGCAAGAACTAAGATGATGCCTTTTTTTTTTTTTTTTTTTTTTTTCCTGTTGTGTTGATCAAATTGCTGAAGTTAAGAAACAAGAAATATTTTTTTTTCCTTTAGAAACTCCTCAGCTACCTCTGAGCATAGGAATTCTGGAAAGAGATTTTTCTCTCATAAATAGGAAGAAATTCTCATTTTATTAGACTGATATCATTAGAAAAATGGACCATCTGTCAGCACAAAAGCTCCTCTCCATATCTGAAATGGGAGCAGCAGATCAAGCTGATTACAGACTGGAAGTAATTGTTTTGAGTTCAAATTATGTTGTAAATTCAACCATTCAAAAGAGGAGGGCATTTAGCATAGAGCAAAAAAGGGTCTGAGCAAAGACAGTATTGTTAAGTCATTACCTTCTGGGCTCATGACAGAAAGTAGAATAGCACCAGTGGAATAGCAGTGAAGTTAGTAGGAAGTGTAGGTAAAAGGCAATATGGCCAGGATCTGTACTGATGGTGTGGTTACACATAAAGTTCTTTGGTGGAAGTGTTGACTTTAGCAATTGAAACCTCTTGTTTTCTCCTGGCTGCTTGTTCCTGCCCTGTGAGTACACCTTCCACCCTGCCAGCATAATTTGTTGTGTCATCACATAGTGAACCAGAACAGGGAACTGTCAAAGCTGTCAAAATCTGATTTTCTTTTGTTTTGCTTTGTTTTCCTTTGGCTGTTTCAGTTCTCCAGTCCAGTTCAGAACGTGGCTACATGAACTGCCTGGCCAGCGCGTTGAAGGCAGAGGTAGGGGCAGTAATTAGCAGCTAGATGAGAGGAAGGAAAGGGCTGCTAAAGCCAGATCCATAGTCCAAAAAATTCACTAGAAACCATGGCCTTAATAAAGACATTGTTTTTTATAGCATATTATAATTTTTCCCACAATCCATCTCCTGCCATCTAATGTGTAGCTATAGCTTTGGCCATGATTCTCCAACTCCAATGGAGCTCAAAATTTTGGTTCAGTAGGAATAAAAGAATTTAATGCAAATTACAAGAGAGTTTTAACTACTTGTGAGAGGAATTACTTCAGGAGTACTTCATGAATTCAGCTAATAAAACAATTTTGGACTAATAGAGAAAGACAGTTCAGCTGAGAAAAAAGATCATGGCAGTAATATGCAGAAAGGATGAATATGTAGGTAAATGGAAAGATGTACATGCTTTCTGCCAAGGAGAAAATGACTCAGAAGCTGTTGAATTTTACAGATTTTTAGTCTTCAGCTCTCAAATAGAAAGCAAGTTGAAGGTAACAGCATATTTTGACCAGAATCCAGTCATTCCTATTAAAGTGTTAAACGGGGTTATAATGAACTTCTTAAATGTCCAAAGAACTCACCAGTAAAGACTTTTTTTATGCCATAAAGAAAATGTCTCTTTTCTTTTATTTCTGCACAGTAAGATTTTGATAAATTTCCTCAGTCACTGTAGAGATAGCAAACTGTAATATTTTCAAAATAATCTAGAAAATAGTCTAAGATAGTAACAAAATGCATTCTGACAACATAAGATTCCTAAAGGATCTTTGCCCAGCTGAAAGACACTTTTTGAGTACTTTGAAAAGTTACAACACTGTTCGAATTACCTCTTATACATTATTCCTATGTATTATACATATGTTCCTATGACAATATAATAGAACCTGCACTTCTCTAGCATTTTAGACACAAACAGAGCCTTGAAATTGCATGTGATTATCCCGCCCAAACTTTTAAAATATATATTTAGCTAGTTGATATAAGTTAACATGAGACAACTCACCACATAATTTAGAGTTCATCTTCAGGGGAGATTTTCATTAGCTTAAGACTAGAAGTGGTTGCCAAGCTGAATTTTACTGGCAATCAGGCTCCTAAGCTAGGGTGGGGTAGAAAGACTAGCATCTAAAATTGACTATTCTTGTCTTGCTTAAGACATCTTCTGATCTATTACAATAAAAAAGTGTCCAAATAAAAAACAAAGGAGATGATGGGGGTGGTGATGTTCATGCTTCTACATCCTTCAGCTACTAATAAGGAAGATTTGGACAAAATGAATACAGTATAAAAAGAAAGAGTCCTTTCCCATCTTCTTCATTCTCCTCTGTTTCTGCCAGCTCATTTTTCCACCTAACATATAGCTGAGAAAATTGAAATTCCTGAAGAATGAGCTGATGGACTCTAAACTGAGGCCTGCTAATAGTAGAGCTACCCGAAAAAGTGACATTATTCTAGACTAAATGTGGGTATGCTATCTCCCTCATCACAGATATTTTTACAAGAACCATTAAGATTATTTGACTGTTACTAATTAAAATAGTAGACTTTATCAGAACATTCTGCTGCTGGGTAAAATTTTCTCATTTCACTGATTTCAATTCCTAGAGTTCAAAGTTGCAGAATGTCAGCTTCATCTTATGAAGTGTCGAGAAGAACTCTTCCTTTTTTGCTACTTTTCTTCCAAAATACCTCAGAAAAATATTTCTTGCAAGCAGCCACATGTGCCAGTGTCCTAGTTCCACTAACAGTTCTCAGTCACTATGAGGAATGATGATGCTGCAAATTCAACCTGCAACAGCAGAAAAAGCAGTTTTATTTTTTCTTGGTAGTGATACGGCATATTTTATATTTATTTTTTATTTCTTTTGCAAAACAGGAATTGGTGGAAAGAGTAATGCAGGCAACTTGGAACTAGACAGAATCAAAGAATAGCTGCTATTTCATGCAGTGACTCTGTCACAACAGTAGCATAGTTGATAATGACAAAATCCTCTCTAAAAACTGTTGCTTATGATGTTTCTGTTGAAGATGCTGCTTGCTCTTCAACTTAAGAGAAATAAAATGGGCAAGCTTCAAACCACTAAATGTTTCTAACCACTGAATGAACCATGGATAATGTGACAAACTACAAATAAATTGATATTTTTTTCTATAGGGAATTTAAATTAAATAGAAAGAATATCTTAAATATTAAAAGTGAAATAAAGGTAAATAAAAATCACCATATTAGGTCTGAATAAAAATGATAAAGTCAAATGAAACCATTCTAGAATTGTCTCCAAACGAAGGATCTTTTTTTAAAAAAAAATATCAATAAAGCATGAGTTTTCTAAATTAATTTTTTCCAAAGCGTTGCCTAGTTTCAGGCAGAATGCAGTTGTGGAGCTTGTATTAAGATTAATACTGACCCAGTTTTGATTTCTGTGAAGAAAACAGAGAGACAATCCTTTCTTTCTTTTCCTTTAATTTTCTTTGTGTAAAAACCGTGTTTCATTATGGCTCACATATGACAGACCAAAAGGTGAATGAACAGAGATTTTGCCTGTCCATGCTGACTGCAGTATCAGCATCATTGTAACTTCAAAAGCTCATGTTCAAAGTCAACACAACATTTTTTTCTTTTTTTTTTCTTTCTTTTTTTTTTTTTTTTGCCATTAGATGAAGTTAATGAGGAGAAATGTTTGCAGCTAGAAAGAAAATCATGGGGCAAAACATCTAATTGGTTTAGGAGTAATAGGCAACAGTGGTGAACAAGAAAAACAGCCAGTCTCTTGCACAAAATTCTTCTTCGGTCTTTTAAATCAATCAATTAGCTGCTAATGAACGTACAGTTCACCCAAGGCACTTATGAGAATGGTCTAACCTGTATCAATTTAACTCTTCCAATAATATAGACACAATCCTCCCCCAGTAGTGGAAAAGTTACTTCTAGAAGAATTTGGGACAATGAATGTTGTAAAATGTCTATATTTTTAATGCACCTCCTAACTTCACGTTTTCAACAGAGCAACTGCCATGTAGAAAGCCTTTAGGTGTATACCTTGATCTTCCCCTAAATCTGAAGTTCACACACCTGAAGCTTCCACTAGGTATTGACAGCATCAGACTGAAATGGATCTGCAGCAAATAAGAGGATTTTTACTAGGTAAATCTGACATGATCTTTAAAAAACAAAAACAAAACCAAAAAAAAAAACAAAAAAAGGAAATAAACAATAGGAGAGCATTTTAAATGTATCTTTGGAAATATCTGACCCAGTTCAAAATCTACATGTGACATGGATATAAGATGACTGTAAAAAACTACTGCAAGTCAAATGTATGGAATGACTATAGACAATTTTGTTTTCCTATCAGACATTTATGCAAGGCCATTTTAGATCATTTCACTTTGCTTTCAGATTCAGCAGAAGTTTATAAATCACTCAAGACACAGAATGAGCTTAGCCAAGAAATGAAGAAAACAGGTCTATGTCAGATGAAGTTTTAATTTGTTTCCATCATAGAGACTAAGGAGGTTTTTTAGCAGAAGCTTAAAAAGAATCACCCAAGAAGAAAAAAGACAATTACACTTATACTACGAATTGCCTGTCCCTTCATGAAATTAAAGTACCTTTTGTCCTGAGATTGTTGAGAGTGACAAAATTGAGGAAGAAACTGCTCTGTGAGACATCCCATGAACTGAAAACCATCTCTCTCTCCCTGTCTTCTCCCTGAGAAAAATATGTCAAATGCTCAAATGTCATACTCAAACTCTGCTATATTTATCTAGGGCAGAAATTTCACTGACCAGTATCTGAAGACTATCTGCAAATTTAAACGGATTTCTAATCATAAAGTTCAAGGTTGAAATGGGAAGTTTCATCCTGAATAAGAGATGACATATCATTCCCCTGCCTCATCAGGTAAGAAAGAGAAACTCAGAGAGAAGGAGGTAGGAAATTGTCAGGGGTCCATTATTACACCCTAATAGCATGTTTGTGCCAACTTTTTCCTCAACAGAATTTAAAGTAGCCCAGTTCCCAAATGGTGGAGATTTGCTAAGTGAAGCAAGCTCTTGTTTCTGCTTCTAAGATGTCTGTGCATATGTTGGTGTACGGAATGAGTGAGAGGTTTTATGTATGCTTAATTTACTTACATGAGGAATTCTCAACATGCAGGTCTAAAAAAGTAGAGCAACAGGGAGTGAGAGAGGAAAAAAAAAGCTGGTTATTTGGAAATGTCCCTTATACATGCAAGTTAGCATGATCCATTTCTATTTCAACTAATTTCAGAATTATTCTTTTTTGTTTCAAGTGATAAATGTAATTTGAAGGATAATTCTATTTAAAATTAAAATATTGATGGCATTCTATTAAATCAGTGCCAGTCAATTATTCCTCCATATTACTTCAAGAATAATGAGTAATATAATTTATCTAAGCTCTGAATAATTAAAGAGCACCAGAACTTGAGTACTATTATTCATTTTATAACAGAAAAAAATACACTGTAATTATTGAATATGAGCAATGTGCTTCATCCTATATGAAATACCATGGTTTATATCTGAACAAACAGTTCAATCCATTAGCAAGTCCCTCAGGTAATGATTCTTCTTCCTGTACATTCTGTAGCTTATTAAAGGCCTCAACTAGAATTTTTTGTATTCAGAGGAATAAATCTGACTGGCATAAAAAAGCCTTCTGATCTTATCCCAAAGATAAGTTTTATGAAGTCTGTCTCTTCTGATGCTGTAAGCAATAGCTATAGAATGTGCAGCTATTTCATTCATTTAATTTATTTTTTGTTAGGAGACAGAAGCTGATTATTGTGGTCATCTCTCATAATATTAAAGCCTCAAGATATTTTCAATTGCTTTTGTTTGTCTGTTTTAACTCTTTTTTTCCTTACAGTCACAGTTCCTACATTCATATGCTTTTAAATAAAATTTGCAGGTTACAGTGTTTGTTTGTCTTTAAACAGTAGTATTCTAGCATTTCTGGCTGCACTTGCAAAGTACTTTAAATTCACAAAAGGCTTCTAATCCCGATTATGAAGAGCGGGTTTTTGTTTGTTTGTTGCATTATTTTGATTATCACAATCAGTATTTTTTGTTTTAATCTTAATATTTGGTTGCCAAGCTTACACCTTCTGTTTGCACATTACTCTTACATCAGAGAGTGCAAAACTAGTGCTGATTAATGTATTTCCACCATCAGCTGTCCGGGAATTATATGTAGCATTTTAATAGTGTTCCTATGTGTCCTATGGTTAAAACATAATAAAACAAGAGAGGCTTTTCACACTAAGCAGGAATAAAAAAGGGTTTAATGAAATAAAGAATGCATAATTAAATCAATAAGCATACAAATTTGAAGAAAGATATTGTTTATTCAAACTGACAGAGGAATCACTAGATTTTAAAGCAAATGAAGGACACCTTTATGCCTGCTGTTCTTGGTTTAAAATCATTCACATTCATGGCAAACAGTGCTTCCCTATGATACTTGTGAATTCTGTAGAATTTTACTCACATTGTGGAATTCATCTTACATAAAATTTAGTCATCAAGAGGTATGGATATAATCTAAGCCATTTGTCTAGGCTACCTTGTACTAAATGGGAAAGATAGGCATGATTAGTCCCTTCAAGGCAACCCATTCCATCCTAAAATCTGTGGGATGAACTGTCATCTGGGAGTAACCTTTTGTTTCCACCAAATGCAACAGAAGTATAAACACTCCCTGTGGGCAGAATTTATGTCATTTATTTTAAGCCTGAAAAAATATTCCCCTGATTATTCCAGTTCCAAGTTAGTACATTTGTACTGTGACTGGTTTTGAGCTATTTGTGTTCTAGCCACTCCCCAGTTACTTTTCGTGATTCTGTTTTGCAGGTCTTGTAGAGCTCCAAGTTGCTTCACCTGCACCATTACTTAATTAAAAGTAACTGTCGGAGTTATTACCAGTGTGGGCAAGCATATAATCTTATTGGGATAATTATCAGCTGACAACTTTTGTTGCACCTGGAGTGGACTACTTTCAAAGGATATAGTTCTATTATTTTCAGATTTAGGTGAAGCATGAAGGGACTGAATAGAGAAGGTGGTATCTTAAATGACTTCAAAATAGACTTTTTTAAGGATATGTTCTTTTTATCTTTTAAAGCATGCTTTCTAAACATTGTATTTCTGTTTAATTAGAACTGAAGTGGTTTAACTGTGACTGTGCTTCTGAGAAGCTGTGAATTATCAGTTAAAGGAAGGAGGTACTTGAAAACTATAAAAGGAGAAGAAACCAGTAAGAGTCTTGGGAGACAGAATTAGTACTTGAGCAGAAACAATACATATGATACCTGAGAGCAGTGTGAGAGCAAGAGGGAAAGCAGGGAGTAGAATGCTTAATACCAAAGCCAAACTTCTAATAAGATACTGATTTTCAAGGAAACAGTGCATGTCTAACTTAAATGCCATCTAGCATTCATTCCATATTAAGTGGTGAAAACATGCCCATGGTGTACAAGGAAAATAAACAATCCATTTCTTGCAAGAACTGCTTAGGTCATAAGAAAAGGTCTTATCAGCACAGTGCCATTACATAGTTAAAGTATTATATTAAAATTCTTCACATTAAGATGGACCGCTACTATTGACTGAAACATTTTACTGTAAGTAAAAAAACTTTAAAGCTTTACTGGGAACACAGAAAACAAATTTTTTTCATTCCAAAAAGAGGTTCAGTGTATTCTGGAGGGTTATCATTCATTTCACAACACTATTCCAGGATCTTATTCACCTAAAAAAGCTTAGAAAAAAATAAAAATAAAATGAGGAGTATACTTCAGACAAAACTACTCTACTAATATCCTATGAGCATAGGAACATTCCAGTATATGGATATTTTAAAAAGCATTGGCCAGAGATGGCTTAATGTGGAAGAATGCCCTATTGTTTGTGAACGTTGGTCTGAACAACTTTCTTATAAAAATAAACCTAAGAATCCCAAGTGCTATTTGTAAGCAACCAAAATAAATAAGTAAATAAATAAATACTACAAAGTGCAATTCAATAAAAAGGTTTTTTGTGCTTTTCATAAAGGACAAAAAGTTGATGTTTTAAAGCATAGAACTCTGATGGTACAATATCGATAATGAACACAACTTCAGACATTCTCTGGAATAAATAATAATGAAAAATAAAAACTTCAGAAGTTTTGGTGTAGGCAAAAGCAACCAAAAGCAGAGGAAGGAGAACTGGGATGGACAGTACAGTTATAAAGCAGGACAAGAACCTCGTAGGTATATGTATGATGATGTAAGAGATCCAAGATAATCTGTATGAAATAAATGCAAAGACCTCACACTGAGAGGTTGCAGTCTTTAAGGTGGAATAAAAGGTTGATGCAAGACCAGAAAATACAACACAAATAAGTTGCAGTAGCAAATCTAGCAGGAATTTCAAAAAGTGGAGTAATAAGGATTTCATATTTAGAGAGAGTGACTTGTTAAAAGAAAGCTAGAGTTGGACTAGATTTGGTGAAGGATACGAGTATGTAGTTCTGGATGTTCTTGTTTCCTATGCCTACCCCTGTAGGAACAGGAATTCACTGTTCTTTTTCAAATTCCATTTTAATCTTTGCAATATACTTGACTTTGTAAACAGTTTTACTTTGAATGAAGAAGACTGTAATATGAGGTATTAGCTGAATGGCAACAAACTTAAAGTACCCCTTCTATTATTACTTAGGCTGTGAAATAAGTAGTTTCACCATCAGTTTCAGTCCTCACAGCTCTCATAATTCCCAGTATCTTAACTTCAGACTCACATTTTCATTCATTCTTCACAAACCTAGGATGCTTCAGAAAAGAGGGGAACAGGTTTTGGGAAGAGGGATACCCTTTGGAAAGCAAGTACAAGAAAAGAGCAAACATAGAAATAAAGCAAAGTGGAGAATGTCTATATGCAATAAGTTAAACTAGGACTATTTCAACCTTTCTGCAGAGTCCTTTGTGTCAAACCCTTATTTGGAGTCTTTGACATTCATTTCCTGGGCTAGCAAGTCATAATAGTGACCTACTGGAAGGTTAACAAATGCTTCCACATTGTTTTTTTCAAATATTTTTAGATCGTCTTTTTTTTATGTATTGTTTCCTATTGTTATGGTCATTTAACAAGATTTTTAGATTTTGAAAATCAGGTTGGCCTTGTGGAGGTAAGTTTTGACCTCTCTTGACTTTTATATATGTCTCTGACTAGCAACAGCCTAAATATTATCGTTGACCAAAGCTCAAGAAAGAGAAAAAAAAGAAATAAAATGAGGTTATGGGAAAATAAATAAAATGTGCTTGAATGGAGAATTTTCAATTTCCTGAAAAGATAACCTTCAGATAGAACAGCATAAGAACTTTGGTTCAGCTTATGAATATGTTGCCCTTTAAAATGGATGAACTTTTTGGGAACTCTTTAAATGTGTTGTCTGCTACAGAAGTATCACATTTTTTTCCCATCAGTAATAATTTAATTTTGTATTATGTTTTTGTACTTTCCATACAAATAATAAAAAGGTCAACATTTCATAAACTGGGTGATAGATTGCAACATTTTTTTTTCTAAAATAAAATTCCAACATCACCTTTCATATCCATAACTATTATTGCTAAAAGAATGGGAAAATCAGATAAGTTATTGAAAACATGCAGTACTTTGGTTTTGATGTTATTTAATAAAATGATATAAGACAACAGAACACTCAAGTCTAATTACATTCTACCAATATTGTACAGAATATTTTACGGTAACACTCTGGAGTCTCATTTTATAGGTAATCAGTGAATACAGTACCTTTTAGATAGTACAGGGCATGAATAATCAGGCAGATTACATAGCTATTGCTATTTGATCTTGAGGGTATATTATCTAATCTTACTGCACCACCAAAAAGCAATATAACAAAAATAAACACCATTTATATGTTATAGAAGGACAAATTAGTCCTGAAATATTATGACAAGTAGAATTTTGTATGTGTCAACAGATATGAGGGAAAGTTACACCAGTTTTTCTTTTTTCCTTTTATTTTCAGAGGAATGGAAGAGAAAGAGGATATTTAGAATGGGATCACCCTGACAATTTTAGCTAGAGCTGTAATTCAAACACCTCTTCCATTTGGAGATGAACATAAGAAGTTTCAAAACAAACCAGGAAAGACTGCATGTCCTTCAAGACAGTTGAGATGAAAATCAAATCTAACTGTGGATGTTTCAATGTGGTTGTTTGTACAGACAGGCGTTCACACTTGTACAGTAGAGCAAATATGTTTAGGGATTTAGCTCAGCTGCAACTGGGCAATGACCACTCAGTACAGTTGATGGAGCAGAGGAAGCCTTTCGGCTCATTGTAATGTAGAAATTTAAGTGTCATTCAATTATCTTCATTTGAGATATCCTAGAATATCTGCCTATTTTCCTTCTGCATTCCAGAAGTGCAGAAGTCTCTCATTAGATCACTATCATACCTGCCAGCCTTATGGCAGGTATGCCTTATGTGGATTTCTTGGATATCTTAAGGCATTTCAAATGGAGCTAGGTCTAGAAAATTCTATCAAGTCTCTAGCTGGATGCAGGCACATACATTTAGAAATTTCTATTTAAATGTATTAATATGCAAGCTGGATTCTACCCTTAATGGAGCTGGGGTGCCATTACTAACTTGGAAATAGGTCACAGAAATGGCTGATTGCTGACTAAAGCCTGGCTCTGCCACATTGCAAAGTAATTTTCTAATCACCAGATTATTGCACGTTGGCAAAAGCTGATAGGAAATTTCATACTTGCCAAAACCAGAATGTATTTTCTCCTAATAATTTTCTGATTTTACAGTTATAGCATATCTGCTATAACTCTGCTACAAGTGCTTACCACAGCCTTTAACACCTACTTGCCTAAGGCTGCACACACAAGTTGTTGCAGTGCTAGCTGTCAGTCTTATGCCTTAGTTATATTACATTACATTATGAACAGAAGTCAGCAATTAACTGTAACCAGCACTTAACTGTAAAGAACAAGTAGTGAAACCTACGTTAGGGAAGACCCTACAGAGCTGAGGTTCTCAGGTAGGTACATGCTTCCCATTCTCCAGGAAATACTTGCTGAAACATGCAATGAAATACTTTACCCCCAGTAGAACATAAGAAATGCCAACTAGCTTGTAGAACAGTACAACGGGTATATATTTAAATGTCAGGTTATTTAATACAGTATTTTAGGCTTTATTCTGTTCTGAGCTCTGTATACGAAGACACCCAGGTTGGGAAAAATCACCTTTGAGATCTGAAGCCAGTGGAAAGCAGTGCACACAAAGCACATTTTCAGCTGATACATAATGATTTTTTTTAAAGGTCCTAATTTTTTCAAAGGTAGAATTCACAATCATGAGTTAAATGTCTAAGCCTCCTACACAGTGAATATGCAAATGGACAAATAGGAAAAATTAAAATTAAATGAGGCATACATCTGAAATTCTGATTGTCATGCAGACCTTGGTACCTCAACACAGCCTGAATTAAACATCCTTGAGTGGTTTAGCATCTATAGCCCCAAATCACTTCCTACATTTATGTGACTAAGTTGTATCTATAGCAACAGATGACTAGCCCAATCTTTTCTTTCAAAAAAGTCAGCAGCAAGTATTCTTTGCAAAGTGCAAAAGGTTCAGTACTATGTCTAGATGATGTGAAACCTTAAATCTAGGCATTTCTTGCCTAGATTTGGAGGTTTTTCAACCCCAAGTCTGTCTTAAGAACTAGGTAACACAGTGAAGGTACATTCTTTTCTTTTTTCTCCTGCAGTTCCAGTAAGATGCATTTTGGTCCACTTCAACAGGAAAATGAGATTTTCATCTTCTTCCTTCTGACTGTATTCTTTAGCCTAGTGGTAAAATCTTCTTATTTGGTTCTTCCCTCCATTTGGTTCAGAAGGAATCCCAGCTTTGTATTTTTCGCTCCAAGTGCTTTTAAGTCAAACTCCTCTGTTTTCCTTTTTTTTTCTTTTCCCCAAATAAACTTGAACTGAACTTCAGTGCTGCTTGTGATATGCATGTTCTGAAAATATCCATAAGTATGGACCACTTTTGTGCATAATTATGTAAAGTAGCAGTTGTCTCACATAATTTTAGATTTTACCATCATAGGCATCTACATATCAACTAAACTTCATAGCCTTCTTTCCAGACAAAATTTTAGGGACAAAAATAGATATTTCTAGGGTGCAATTCATCTGCTCTAACTTAAAATTCTATTTTAGGATAAGCTAAATCACTTCCAGAAATGTTATTTTATTTTTCTCCCACAGATTGCAGTACAAGCCAAGGAAGCAATTGGGGACCTAAAAAAATAAGGAATGGAGACTCTTTGGAGTTGGCTGTGGGGTCAATCTTTAGATTCCCTGAGGAAGTCTTTAACTATTCTCTGGTTTCCCAGCAATGTACATCCCCAGCAGTGCCCCCGTACCCTGCGGTAGGTCCCTGCACAATAAAAATAAATTTTTATTTATAAAAAATAACTATCGCCACTTTGCATAGTCTAGTGTATCTGATCAGAATACCTGAGGCTGACCACAGGGAGCGAGTAGGTCTCGATTCAGTCTTCTACATGTAGTTATTGAATGCCATTTGAGACAATCCAGAGTGTGGGAGTTACAGACCTGGCAGTTTTGATGTGTGAACTATGGGAGAGCTCTGCCTGTCTGAAGGGACAGCTGAAGGCCAAGTAAGATAGATACCCAAGGCAATCTCAGGTAGCACTGTATTTAAGCAACAGAAGCTTGCTGTTGATGACAGGTCAGGGGAAGACCTTTTCATCCACATCTGCCTGGTCCACCCCCATTTTTTGAATGCCACTGAATGGGAGAGTCACGCTTACATGATCAGTAACATGTGCAATGGCATTATGTGAAAAACCATAATGTTTTTCCAGTGAATGATTATATATCTGTATTTTCTTGGAAAAGTTTGGACTATTCTGTTAGAATTATATATCTAAATTCCACTTAAATTATGTAAACTAGTCTTATATATTAACTGAATTTATTTTATTCAGTGTTTCTCGAGACATAGAAATATGAAATTCTTAGGTAATGCAGAGCATCATTTTAGGTAGGATGAAGTTATTATGCAATAGGGTAGATTTTGCTGGTGAGAAACAAATGCATGCAGTAGAAACCATTCCACGGAATTCAAATTGTATTTTATAATCTGTAGGTTGGATTCTGAGGGACTGATTTTGAAGATATTCTTGAAATAGTATGGGGAAATATACTCAAAAAATAAACAAGAAATTGTCAGACTAAAAAAAAACTATTGTTTTATTGCTCTCTTAAGTATTTTATTTAGAAATTTCTTTACAGAGAATGAAATATACATCTACGATATAATGGAGGCTTTTTTTAATGGATGTCACTGTCTGTTACATGCTGAGTTGTATACCTAAAATACTAAGTTCTGTTATCACAAAGCACAGTGAGGTATCACTGATAAGTAGCTACTCACCCCCTTAATCTTACAGCTATTTTGAATTTCCCTGAAGCCGTATCAGTTCATAGATTTACCAGACTAAAGGACATCCACTGTGATCATCTAATTCAATCAGGAATATAAATAGTTCATTGTATTATAAAGAATTAATTCCTATTTACTGGATTTTTCTACATATTAGCAAGCCTTCCCCTCCTCACAAGAAAAGTGAAGTCCAAGAAAGCAAAGGCAGGGGGCAGTGCAGGGACCTACCACAGGCTACGGGGGCACTGCTGGGGATGTACATTGCTGGGAAACCAGAGAATAGTTAAAGACCTCCTCAGGGAATCTGAAGATTGACCCCACAGCCAACTCCAAAGAGTCTCCATTCAACATCCAGAATGAACTTCAATGAGGGTGCAAGAAATGACTGTTTTACTGCACCAGTTGAAAGCTACTGTCAAGTCAGGACCTAACATTTTGGTAAAGCATCAGAAAAGCAAATAAAATAAGCCATGTCCTCTGCCAGTACTTTCCACAGTAGCAGCAGAGGGATGGAAGGAAAAAATTGACTAAAATCCAAAGCCAAGAATAGCTGCCGAGAAACAAATTAAGCAGTGTTTTAACTGATTTTAGTAATCACCTCCCTGATTACTTAAGCCACTTGATTATTTCATCAAACTTGTACTTGAAAGGAAGTGAGGGTACAGAATGCTTTCTATCACCACATAATTATGAATTCTTTATTGCACCTCTCTTTAAGCACTGTATTCATTTGTTTACGAGGGAAAGCAGTGTCTTGTAGTTGATTTATAAAAATGACTATATTTTACAATAAATATATATATATGCGTATAAAAACAAAATGGAAGCCACGTCTCAGGTCAAGAATAAGAATTTGAGAGCTGCATCCTCTATGATACTTGCATTGTCCACAGGATGTTCAGAATCTATAACAAAGGAATCTAAGTTGGTATAACAGCGACATCTCTTAAGGTTACTGTACTTACTATCTCCACTGTCATCCACTTCTGTACATGGCAACAGAAAAATATTTGGTCTTTTGGATGCCTGTTTCCATCCTCTAGATATTAATTTTCAAGCCATAGTAGTTTTGGTCCGCTTTCTCCCAGCGCAGTCTTGGCCTCTCAGTAACATCTCACTGCTCTGATGCAAGAATTATGCCTCTGCCTGCTTGCTCCTAAGCATCGCTTGGACGGCATATTCTTGCCTGAAGTGGCCATAAAAAATCTTACAGATGATGTAAAGTTGTGTAAAGGGCTTCTTCAGCAATTCCTCCGGCACTCCCTGCGCATAAATATGAAGAAAATTTCTAACTTCATTTTGTGACCAAAAGGCCATCAAATAACACAAAACTGGAGATACATGCTGACTTCTGTCAGCAACCACTTTCAGTGGATACCTAAATTCATATGTAACTTAAAGTCAAAAATCCCTATCAACTTCTCCCTCCATTTTCCTGCTTCTACCTCTTTATCGGGTGATTCGCATTCCAATCTCATCATTACTATTTCCAAATATCTTTATATCACTTTCATTTTCTTTCTCAAATTGATAAAGACTTTAATGTTTTCATCAAAGAGTAAAGCTACTGGTGATCAAGAGTGGTGAGCAAAGCTATTGGTGATCAATAAACTAGGTGTGCAGTCACTCAGTTTTGGCAGTGATTAATACAGAATCAGAAAACAGTCTCTATATAATTGTCAGTTTTTAGAAGTGGATATTTCTTACCTGATTTCACTTCCTTCTGGTTGGAGAAGACAAAATAAGCTAACAACAAGCTCTAGGATACACCATGTGCTGTATGAAGTTGCCTTTTGTTACAGGCTGTTTTAGCAGTGGCGTTTCTGTATTGCAGTTTGTAATATCTATATTCTATATTACAGAATTCTAAGAATTTTCTAACAGAGCATCAAATTCCAATACTCTTATTAACGCTGATTAGTGACTTTCTTGGCAAGTATTCACAAGTAAATTATATTAACATATTTAATTCTAGCATAATTTATTCTCAGAAAATATGCAAATTTCATGTAATCACCTTTTTACCTTAGAAACTATGAACATCCTACTCATTAAATAAGCCATGCACTTCTAAACACCTCAAAAACTCCACAAGAGGCTTTTTTCCTTGGAAAGTTTCTGAGCATTTCAAAAGACTTCTCTTTAGCAGGCATAACGTTCAAAAGGAGGAGCTTTGAGATTTTAAGAACCATCAATACTTTTGTCCTTTGGACACCAAAACACAACAGTTTTCCTTTCAAATTATTGCTTGCTAGAGTTAATATTCAGTTTTTCATTATATTGACAGTAAAACATCTCTTGCTAACAAAACTACCTGACATAATCTGAACACATATTTTTCTTTGGGCTAAGTCCTGTAGAAAACCTTAGCAAAGCATTTGAAATTGAAGAGGAAGAAGTAACTTTCCAAATACCTTTCTGACTGTTCATCTGTAATGCATTATATGAAATTTTAGATAAGTGGTTTATTTTTTCTATTAATAACTCTTATTTCCATTTTATACTAGGCGTTTTTACTATTTAATTTTTCTATAGATGACAATGGTATTTTTGTGTGATCACACTGCCTTGAAAAAGATCACATAATTTACAATAAAAACAAAGCAACTCAGCCATCTGGAGGATTACAGAAAAACGACCATGTCAAACTGAAATATTAAGAAATAATAGAAGAAAAAAAAATACTAGTCTTTCATTAATCTGCTGTGACAGCTGACAGTTTCTTTATTTTCACAAAGGTTGCCAAAGACAGTATCAGTAACAACAGACTGATAACTATCTCAGTTACACTTCAGAAAAAGCCTGATGCTTTATTGGAATGATGAAAGCTATCAGGGAAAGAAAGGAGGGACTTCAACAGTGAAAATCACAGTAAGTGTCACAAAACAGGACTGTGACCCATTATGAACTTAGTTTTAATTTTATGTAAACCATTCCAAAATATATAGGAATAGTTTTAAAGCTCACATAGGCACACATAACTTCTACTACTGTTAGTGAACGGGTCGGATGAGTTTTAATAATTCATTAATCGCCTGTTCTCTGTTCACTGTAGAGACTATGCATTTCCTGCAGTACAGTGTGAATGTGTTGGAGCTGCAGGAAAGCTACTAGACATGACATGAGAAACTCCTGGATATGATAAATAACAGAGTGAGAAGCGGACAAAAGTTACAGAAAGTGATGTCAGGGACTGCACAGGTGTTTACAGCAGAGGTATGTGTGAAACAGTTGAACATCACAGACAGCCGAAAGGGAGCATGGGGGACTTTTGGGGAGCAGAGTCCTGCAAGGCTGGCAGGAAACCCTGTCAGTGACACCATCTGAAGCAGGACTGACCTAGGTAATGGCATCATAAATATCAAGTCTGGGTGGCAAAGCTCAGACCAATGGGGAAAAAGTAATTAAAGACAGGTGATTTATTTGGAGGAGACAGGGGAGGAGAAAGGGAGGTACACAGGCAGTGGAAAGGAGGGTCAAGAAATGGGAAAAAGGGATAGTAGGGTACTGGAGCTGTTGAGGGGTCCCTGCTGGGCAGTCCTGTGCTTGAGCGCTGCAGACTGCAGCCTAAATAAAAAATAAATGAAACCTGCTGTTCTTATGTGACTCTGAGAGAGTCAGACCTGCTTGGAGGGTCAGGAGGACCAGGGGAACAGGATGCTTTTTTGTGACTACCGGGAGGATACACAGGTGGTTGGATCAAACATGCTGGTATCATGCTGGTGCCTGTTCCAGGCCTGACAGCATCAGCAGCTACTCACCCCTTCCTAGCACAATTTACCCATTGAAGAAAAAACAATGTATGCTGTGCTTGTTATCTGGCATGCTTTCCAATTTGCAGCTACCTGAATTATTTAGAACTATTCAGCATATTTCCAAGATAAATTTTCCCTTTCAGAAAGCTTAACAGAGAACAAAAAACTACATCATATGTTGACAGTGTGGTCTGGTGCTTTTGAAACAGGTGAATGCTGTTATTTTTTGTGTAATTTTCAGCAGCAGATCAACTGTGTTAAATGGTTTTGTACAAGACTAATTGTCACTATTTTGGTAAAGCAAAAATGTATGGTGCTTATTTGAAGAGTGGATGGGAATTAAAGAAATCTGGGAGCATTTTGTGTCTTTTCTCTACGCTACCAATGAACAGCATATGACTAAGACAACAATGAGAGAGTTATTTCTTCTTGGCTTTATTCAGAGGAAGCTAACAATGTTATTATTCCCAATCTCAGTGTAATTCTACACTTAACATTAAATAATTAAACAGTATTCATTTGGTTGTTGTGATTCACTAGTCCTTATTTGCTACACAATAATTTGAAGTGGACAGAAAATTATACTTGCCATTGTAAGAGATTAAAAATTCTACCCCACTGCCTCTTTCAAAATCCACCAGTTTATTTTGTCAAATAGTTTCATTCAATTAAACCAGTAACAACATCAAGCATCTAGACTGAGATCTCACTTCAGTGAGATCATTTTCTAACAGTTTGTTTTCAAACACAACATACTAATGAGTGACTTATGCAATCTATATTCGTATTCATGCATATCAAGCTTTAGATTTTACTAATTAGGATTAAAAGTTTCATAAACTAGAGTTACCATCAAGCATTCCAGTATTTACTTTGTGTTCATGTTTGCTTTGGCATTCTATCTTTTGGACAGAACATATCACAGAATAAGACCCGTTCTTTGATATTTCTCCTCATTTTGCCTTCACCTGCTTCAAAGTGAAAGTGGAAGTCTATCAAAATAACAGTTGCATATATGCTAGATGAACTTTTAAGAGTGATGCATTTGCTCATTAAATACAAATAACTATAGACTTTAGAAAACTTAATCATGCAAATGTGATGGTGTGACAGTTTTAATACTGCTCCTCATGTTTTACAGATTTCACATGACACATATTTCTAAATTTCTTGTGAAGTCCTCAAGGAAACTTTCAGTAGCAAAAATCTTCAGGAAATCAGAAGAAACCCTCCTAGGGTTTGTGCATCAGTAACTTTCAGTAACAGCTTCATTCTGATCATTTCCCAAGATGTTTGATCATGAGAATGAAAATCTATTTTAGTATGTAAGACCAGGACTTTGGATCCTATGATCTGTATAAAGCTGGAAAAGAATAATTAATTCCCAAATGTATTTAACACCTCAGCATAAGACAAGTGATACCAAGAAAGAGACAGAAAAAGTGATACAATACTGATCTATGACATGTGAAGACAGGCTAACCACCTCAGTAGTCAACACAAAGATGATGAAGTGGCCCAAATAGCCACCAAGGGCCTCTGGAAGCTCACTGGTAGGAACAAAAAGACGCATGATTTGGCTTTAGTGAGCCAAAGTGCGAAGAGGACAACAAAAAAAACCCAAGCACATCAACTTGCTAATTTTGAACATGAGGGTACTAGAAACTAGTGTGATAGAACAAATAGAGCTATCTGTCAGCTTCTATAAAGAGAGCAGAGATCATAGTAGCTTCTGAAGTAGTTTATACTTGATGCAATGGAAGAGGAAGGATTGGCCAAATGATAATTAGATGCATGGTGATGAGATATATTTGGAGGGTTATAAAACTTCAGTTGTGCTTACCGCAGGCCTTAAATCATAGACTGAAACCTGTATTTGACTCAAAATTAACACTATGTTCAGTCCCTAAAAACCACAGCCACAGATTGCTCTAGTAATTTAACCTATATCCTGAAACTCAAGGAGTGGACCCAAGAATTATAGCTCCTTGGAGTAGTCTGTCTCACCTGCATGATCCAGTATGAGTTGCCCTGCTTTTAGCTCATCTAAGGAAATCTCATCCTTCTCTTCAAGTTTTTAATTTATGATGTTTTCCTCAAGAGGAGTTCTTGTCCACCTTTTTCCATTGCCTCCTTCTTCAACTCCCCCACAACAGAAGCAGAACAAAATCCACAGATTCCACACATGTATGTCCTTATTTCACACTTAATTCAGTGTGCCAAATGCCTTCATGGAATCTCTGACATTGAAAATCAGGAAAATCAAGCAAAGACATTACAAGAGAAATTACCCTTTCAAATGGGAGACCTCACCCTCTGACCTCTCAGTCCTGATATGCAAAGGTGATGTACACAATACTCTCAGAAGACACGGCTGTGAACTAAAATCTGTAGTTCTACTGGGTATTAAAAATCATGGACTCAGTAAAGGTACTAGTTTGATAGCCCAGCCTTCACCCTCTTCAGTATGCCAAAAGTAATAATTAACTGCATCTCTGTTTCTTGTAGGAGCTAAGAATCTCATCCACTGCTCCACCAGTCCTAAATGATTTTTTTCCAAATTGTCTAAATGATTAACATAATGAAGTTAAATCTAGAGCAATTGTTCTTGCTCAGTATTTAGCTTAAAGGCTGCTGTTTCTATTTTAAACCTGAAGGAGGGCTTGCGTGCCCAAAAGCTTGTTGTCTTTTTCTCAGCTATACTGTTAGTCTAATAAAAAACATTACACTTCTCCACAAACCCTTCCTCATTAGCTAATAGGAACACTTTCATTTCTATTTTAGAATTAATCGTAAGTTAAAACTCCATGCCAAGCCCCAAAATGCGTAGCTAACCCCATCTGTTGCTTTTTGCTTAAATACACACCAGCAGCTATCAAACCCACAGTGGACATGCTAAATCTTATTTTAGTATAATATTGTGTATCAAAGAGTTCTCTGTGTGATTCTAGAACAGGTTTAGAGCTACTGATGATATTTTAGTTCATTGCTATAGCCGAGAGTTCTACATTTGCTTTCAAGAGGTCAGACTTCATCCTGGCACCTTCAAATTACAAGTTTTCCTTCTTGTAAGAGAGAAGTGCCTCTAGCAGGTAGAGTTCAAGGTTAGATATGCTTAATAATACTCTAAAGAAATGAAATGGCCTACAGTATACACATATTTCATTTATGACTTCATTGCTTAATACAGGAATAAGTATTTCATAGTAACTATGATGATACAGAATAGAACCAAAAAATAAAAAGATGCCGGTGTGATACTTTACATGTGTGTGTGTTTGTGAATACATAATACCTATATTAACTTAAGAAAATGTCTACCATGGATCACTTTGAAATGGAAAAATATGAAACATAATTTTCTATATTTTATAAGATAATAGCAAGTATCAGAACATTTGGAACTAAATATCAGAAAGTAGGATCTTGAAAATAAACTGAACAAGTAAATTAAATAAAAAGAGGACTGGAAGGCTAGAATTATTCTGTTAGAAACAGTAATTAGTTTGAGGTTAAAACATTTAAAATTCAGCTGTCAGCATGTTGGGATCAATTCAGTTACTTAAATGGCAAATATAGTGCAATTTGTGATGCCCCAGGGCCTTCTACCTCAGCTTCAGCTGCCACCTCAGAATGGCAAAGGGCCTTCACCAGCCTTCAGTCATTCCTGGCAGCTCTGTGTAGGTGCTGGCATGGAACTGGAGATATGGCACAGGGTCAACAGAAGACTTGTGACTTCTGTAACAGCATCGGGAGAAAAGACAGGATATCCTACCGCAGCTTAAATTACTCTAGAGACCTATACGTGGGCAACGAAATTGTGCTTGCTGTAAGATGATTGTTGTTGGAGTTGTTCTCCAACAATTTAATGTGTGGAGCTGACTGAGAAACTCAAATGACCATTCCCCCTACACTGGATATCTCTCCAGGCTCCACAGCTGAACTGGCAAGATATTCAATAACTAAGCTGGGAAACTGGATGCCTGCACACTTGTAGACACCTGTACTAAGACATACAAATTAAGGCACCTCAAAATGAAACTGAGTTTTTCCCTTCCAGGTTCACCTAGCAAACTTTAGAAGAAGGCTGATAAGATCTTTGTGTAGTGGACTGCTTTACAAATTCCCATGAGTACTACTCAATAACATATAATGCCATTTCCCCCTCCACTAGATCTCTCAACTCAAGCCCTGCAAATGTTTCAATTTTAGGCAGCCTGTGAAAAATGTTTGTTTTCTATGGGTGAAAGCAGGTTGATGAGTTATATTGTGAGGATTTATTGCAATTATTGTTCTAACTAGAAGAAAACAACATTCTCTGTGGTTTGCACAGCTCTAATTCTTAGATCAGATCAAATCTACAACAGCCTTTCTGTCTCCAAACCTGGACTTTGCCAGGACAGAATAATGCCAACTGAAAATATGCAAAACAGCACCAGATGAAACAGCTATGAGTCCAACCTTTTCTCTGCCTAAAAAGATCTGAGAACAGGTTTCATAAAAATATGTCCTTTTAGGGAACAATTTGCAATCATTACACACACAAGCACTCAGCAGAGATAAAGTGCCATCATGATGGCAAAGTCCACTTTATGTTCATGCACTAGTAGTATCCTGGGATATATTTATTTAGAAGAATGTAGGCTAGGATCAGACTTGCATGTTTTCTAGCCCATATCAAAAATTGTACAGAGTTATACTGTTCCAGAAATAACACCTAAATCCATCTTACCTTTAGGTAAACAATTCCATAAGAGCTTCCACCCTATCTTTTGAGACAGTTTGCATCCAAGTAACGGATTCTATTTTATTTCTTCCTTGGTCTCCTAGTCACCAATGGGCAATATGCTTAAAAGAACTTGGGGACTGCCTGTTTCATGTAAGGTTAATATATGAAAAGAGGAAAATAACAAAGTGCTTTTTGTAATTTTTCTCTTTGTATATATAATTAGAAGGGGACAGCACAGTTTAATTCACAGTACTAGCAAGATTTAGCCAGGCATGTAAAGGAGAAAATCCTAATTAGATATTCATTTATGTACATTATTCTTATTTTTTGCTGACTTGAGTAGCCCTGTAAGAAGAACATCTGTTTTCTTTTGTGAGGAATTTAATTTGTGTTGTTTCTTACTCAGTGAACACAAAACTCATAGCAGTATTAAAGGACTTCTTTCAACATGGTTAAAAAGTAACCATTCCATACATGCTGTAAGCAGCTTGCCTGTTTTGTGAATCAGGAGGCAGTCACCATTAGCTAAAACTATCATGTAACAAAACCTGCAGGCTAAAAATTTTATATTAAATACATAATTTATTAGGTCATTTTAATCTACTCACACAATGTATTCTGCATTCTCATTCATTCTAGTCTATAAGACAACAGAAGAATACGTTTTCACTTCCACATTGAGGCTGCACTTAATTCCCCCTACAAGACACACAAAAACTTTATTTTCAGGTTAAGACCCAAACAACTAATTCACTTAATTATAATGCAGCATCATGGTAAGCAGTCAATGCAACTGCCACCCAGACTCGCAAACAGAAGTACTTCAATTTGAGATTTATGAGTTTTGGAATAGCTATAAGTGTCAGGTAATTTGGAAAGCAGCAGGTAGAATCATAGAATCACAGAATAATTCAGGCTGGAAGAGACATCTGGAGATCATCTACTCCAATCCCCTGCTCAGGGCTGGTACAGGTAGATCAAGGTGTTGAGGGCTTTGTCCAAGCTGCAGCTTTGAGTATCTCCAGCAATGGAATTTTCACAACTTCTCTGGACAACCTGTTCCAGAGCTTCATCACCCACATAATGACGAAGTTTCTTTCTCATATATACTCAGAGTTTCCAGTGTTCCAACTTGTGCCCTATCACTGTGCGTCTTTGAAAGGGGTCTAGCTCCATCTTCTCTACACCTTCCTACTTGGTAGTTTTAGACAGCAATGAGATCTCTTTTTAGCTTTGTCTTCTCAAGCCTGAACAAACCCAGTTACCTTAGCATCTCATATGGCCCGCAACCACCTAAGCAGCCTCTGCTCCAGTATGTCCATATCTTTCTTCTACCAGGAAACCCAATACTGAACATAGTACTCTATATGTAGTCTCAGTGCAGAATAGAAGGGAATGATCATTATTCTTGACCCGCTGGCTGTACTCTTGGTAATACAGCCCAGGATGCTGTTGGCCTTCTTGCTTCAAGGGCATATTGCTGGCTCACATTCAACTTCTTTCCCACCAGGACCTTTTCTGGAGAGCTGCTTTCCAGCTGATCGGCACCTGTCATGTGGTTATGCCTCTGAACATTGCCATTCAGCCAGTTTTCAATCCATCTCACTTTCTGCTCATCTAGCCCATACTTCATCAGCTTGACAAACAGGATGTTATGGGAGACAGTCTCAAAAGCCTTACTGAAGTTGAAGTAGACAACATCCACCGCTCTCCCTTCATCCACCAAGCCAGTCATTCCATCATAAAAAGCTATCATGTTGATTAAACATGATTTCCCCTTTGTGAATCTGTGATGCCTACTCCTGATCACTTTCTTGACCTTCATGTATTTGGAAATGGTGATTCAATGATACTATAGACTAATGTATATCTGACCAATTTGTTTAAGTGGTCCCTAACTGCATCTTATTCTGTTATGGGTACTGCTTCACTTCCACAGACTGCTAGACTTCAGCTCAGGGACCTGAGAGGCCTTGAGGGCAAACCTTACCATTGAGAACTATGGGAAAAAAAGGTCCTGAGTAACTTTGCCTTTTCCATGGTCATTAGTTCCCCAGCCCCACTGAGCAGCAGGGTCCCCACTTTCACCCCCAGAGCTCTGTAATCACTCTTGATATGCTCAGGGTCTGTTAGTCTCCTCTGGGGTGCTCCTGGATGAGCAGCAAGGGATAATATTCTGATGGTAGGACATGCATCAGCAATCTCTCTGCCACAGGAAGGAAAGGAAGGGGGAAGGGTGAAAGAGAAAAGAAAAGAAGGGAGTGAAGGAGGAGTATTAATGTTATGGAGGTCACTTTGAATGATCTAAGTAAGGTGGATATCTCAGCAGGAAAGGGTGCCATATTTTTCTCCGAAAGTGAAAACATTGGCTGCGTAATACTTAGAAATGCACATTACTGTATATCCTCCAGGTTTGCCCACATAAGGAGTTGCTCTGTTCCTAAAAGCATACTGTTATTACTGTTGATATTGTCATTGTCATCCTTGCAATAAAGACAAGAATAAAGAAGACAATGCGTGTTCGAGCAAACTAAACACTCATGTCCCTAGAGCAAATGGAGGAGATTAGTTAACACTTAGAAAAAAAAGATAAGAAATCATTTAGGTACAAGGCCAGAAGGAGTGGCAGAGAGTCAAGAATGGTCTAAGTGGACCATAAATTAGAAGAGTATCAATCCCAGAGGGAACAGAGGGAGGGGACAGAAAAAAATCATAGCTGTGAAGAGCTCTCCCCATTTCAATAACATTAAGAGCTTCTCTAATGAATACAATTGGCAGAGGAAATATTTAACAATATATAGTACTACTTAAGAGATATTAGGCACTTGAATTTCCACTTATGACCATTCCTCTGAGATAGTTTGAAGGACAAATGTCTCGGGGATGGGGGTAAGAATTCTTTCATACATTTGATCTTTATGAATGTGGCAGAAACAGAAATATCCTTCCTGTGCAGATGCATTATCAGTTGTAAGAGAAGCTTGCAAAACCATCTGAAGCATTTAGAAGACAAAGTTTAGTACTCAAGAAGCACACTGAAGTGTGTAGCAATACTAAATTGCGCATTAGTGAGGGAACACAAGTTGAATCTGGTAAGTCCATTATATTACTGCCAGCATATAATGCTTCTTTTTTTTTCTTATACCACTCTTCAGTTATTGCATTTATTCAGTGGTTAACTTCAATTCTAACAATATCATTACAGAAGTCAGAAACTCTAACCTTTTCAAAGACCTTCTAGCATGAAAGCAAGCTACTATCAAATTGTACTGTCCACTGTCATTGAAATACTTGGAAAACTAGCTGTTCTCTCTGTTGTGCGTAAGTACAGATGAGACTCCTACAGCAAATAATTGCTAATGAGAAAGGCTGGCATTCTGTCCCCATAGTTTGCCCTACATCTCTAGTTTGTGGGTGAGGATCACCACTTTACTTCAATACCACCACACCGGCTTACCCAAACCCACACTTAAGGGTCATGAGTGGATTGCAGGCTATGTTCTTGCAAGAAAAGTGAGCCTGTCAGAACGGGCTGTTTTGTTATCAGTGCATTCATAAATTAAGTAAAGAAAGACAACTGTATCACCTTCTCTGGGCTCCTCCCTAAAATATAGGGCAAAGAATGTCGTCAGCTGATGTTAAGGCTATAGGGGCCTTCCTTCAGAAAGCATCCAGTCTTGTTGAAAAGGGGAGAGAATCCATCAAACCTCTACGCACTGGATAATTTCATTAAATTAACCTCATAGTTAAAAAATCTTTGACCTTGTTTCCCATCTGAATGTCCTCTTTTTTTTTTCCAGCGTTGCTTCTCACTAAGTCCTGTCTTTTAGATTAAAGAACTCTCTGTCACCAGAAATGTTGTGTAAGTAAAGTTATATCAGGATAAATGCATTTAATCTTCATTTGAATAAACTAAATAAATTGAACTTCTATAAAGTCTTAGGGTAATTTTAAACCAATTGAACTATTCTAGCTGTTTCACTTTTTTAAAATTCCTTCTAATTACCAAAGCTCTTTTAAAATAATGGATTCCATATTCTAGTAAGTGATCTTAATATAAAATTTGCCTTATGAATAATATTTCTCTTTTTCTAATAGTGGAGCCTGGGTATAACAGTTTATTTCTGTAAATGAAGTGAGAAAGAGCACCAGGAGAACAAGACAAGGCGAGGTTTGGCCAAGTAGCACTTTTTGCGTACACTCATTACTATCTCTCCGGTAAATATAAACAGAATTGAAACAGATGTTTGTCAGCAGAAGATTTCTACCTTCTTTAGAAATCTTAGTGGGACTGTAGAGAAACTGGCAGCTGAGAAAACAAAATAATTGCAGGATACTCTTTCTTCTTTCTTTTACTTTCAAGAACTAAATTAGGAGGAAAAAAAACCCCAAAGTTTGGATAGTTTTCAAAGATAAGGTTCTTATTGGAAATTGATTGCATTTTTTTCATAGTCAAGTCACATTTCACATAATTATTGTATAAGAATGAGGATCAGGAGACCTGTGTTCAAATCTTGACCTTTACATAAAAAATTTGTGATACAACTCGACTGCAGAATAAACATGGACCATAACAGTAAAGAGCCAGTGAAAAGAAGGCTGAAAGTATCAACAGAACTTTGCCAAACACCAGACATGGATGATAAAACCTTGCTCACCTGACTTTAAAGAGAAGGTCATGGGACCACCTGAAGAAGGGGTTTGACAGCGAGCAATCTAAAGGAAGTAAAGATCAATGAGAGATTTTAAATCAAGTATATATACATCAATATCCTGTTGGAACAAGCATGTTAAGTTATACAATCTATACTGCAAACAGTGAACCTAGGTAAGTCTTTGCTGATAAATTTAATCCACAACTGTGTTTTAAGAGGCAAGGTTCACACTGTACTCTCTGAACATAGATGTGCCAGACCACAGGACTCTGGGATTGCAACATTGGCAAGGCTCATTAATACCAGCAAACAACAGCTGCCGTAAGTAGAATTTACAAATGAAATCTCAGTTGGATTTCCTTCAGGTTTAATAACTTAAAATAAAATAACTTTTTCCAGCAACAAATTTAAGGTGAAACAAGAGGTAACAATCATGATTTTTCCTGAGAAATTTTTGAACCTTTGGTGGTGGAAATTCAGAACATTCGTTGTTGGTGGTTTTTGAAAACGTCCTGACTCAAAACTCAAGTTCAGACTGAATATTGCTAAAATCTAGAGCTTTTGAAAAGGCAAAGGAGAGATAAATATGTAGTTCTGAGAAACAAAAGATTAAAAAGCTACATTAATTTGAAAGATTTCAAATTCATGGTTATGACATGTATTACTGAACTACTATAATTTTTTTGTAACTGATTTTCTGAAATATTTTGTAACAGAAGAAGCTTTTCCAGCTGTTCCATCCTAAACATCAGATCAAAATCATCACTTAATTTTTTTAAGAAATAAAACTTTTTTTATGGATGTTTTGTAATTTTACATTAGAAAAGCATTCATGTGAGATCAACATACACAGGAATATCAAAAGAAAGAAGGTAAGGATCCATTTAATAAACTCAGCATAAAATTCAGTACCAATAGAAGGGGAAGCAACAGTTGTCCAGTCTTAAAATCAAATCTCAGTAATGAATTTTTATCTTAATTTCATGGGATTTTTTAGTATTTTTTAGTATTATTGTAATTTACCTGATGTCTAATAATATGGTCAGTTTTAAAGACCTTCAGGGAATGATGCAAAACTGCTTATCTGACAGGGTCTTTTGAAGAAATTGAACATATATACTCCTGAGAAAATTATAAGAGATGTCTTGCTGCTTTGATTTATTGCTAGTACGTTGAAAAATAATATTCTGCTACTGAACAGCTACAATCTGTGATTCCATGTAATCACTAGTTTGGAAAATCTAGCTATTAAATATTTTTGTTGGATTTATAGTCTGAATAAAAAAGCAAAACTTATTTTTTATCTTTGTTTCTTTCATAATTTTTTCAGTCATAACTCTTGAGCTCAGGTCAAAGTGCCTGGAAAGACTCTGATTGTTGAACTTACAAGCCTGGTGTTTTAAAGGAAGAAGCTTCTGATACTTTTTATTCCAACAGCGGCCCTGAACCTCTCACTATGATTATTGTACATGTCGCTCAGGTTCACTAGACACCCACTCAAAGTGTTTCTCAGTCATCCTTTTAGGGAGCCCCAGCAATGCTGTGAGGAGGTGATCCAACCTCAGAGACTTGCCAAAATGCAGTTTGGCTGCCAGTCAAGCCAGCATTTAAAAAGAAATATGGCTGCAAAAGCCCAAAAGCATTATAACAAAGTGATTACAAATTAAAATCTCTCCAGCAGACAAAAATGTGGGAACACTTGGCAAAAAGCCAGAAATCATTTTTGTTTTTTATTTAAGTTTTTTGGATGCATGCCACCAAACCAAATCCAGCATCTGCTTCTGCTGTTGCACAAGGCAGCAATAATTCCTCAGGCTAAAAGTTGCACAACAACAGATATCAGAGTAACTCAACTGATGAGTGATCAGTAAAGCACAGGAGAGTTCCTAATTCTCACCCTTATGATCTGTGAATTCAAATACAAGTAGCAAATTTTAAGAGATTACATTAAAAAAAAAAAATCACCACACTGGTAGCAGCCAATTTTGTAGTCTGAAAAAATATCTCCCCATATTAATCCAGACATACAGAAATGTGTATGCGCAAAGTGCTTAGCACATGAATGGCCAAAGAAAAGCCATCTTTCATAAGCCATTTGTCTCCCATAAAATACCACTTAACTCTAGATTTAACATATAGCTCAGCACCCTAGAAATCAAAGCTTTGACTGCAAGGTGACTAGTATGGTCTTCTCTGTTAAAGCTGACAAGTTATTGCTTTCTGTAAACAGATTCAAGAAACCTTAAACCATAAAGAGGATAGAACGGAGCATTGTGAAGGATAAGTAAGAGAGGATCCTTATCATGTGGCTAGGATAACTTAGTGATACATGGGATTGCAGGAAATTAATACCTCCTGCAGCAGGAAATTAATACTTCCTGCATCCCCATCAGCAAAATTCTCTTTCCTTCCTTCCTTGCTTCTCCTCTCTGTTACAATCCAAATACTCTTAAGAGTAAAAGGAAACACTCCTCATATGTGGAACCAATAATATTTTGTTAGTCTAATTAAAGTCTTAGTAGTCTAATCAAAATAGAGCTAGTAGTCTAATCAAAATACAGCAAAGAGTTATTATTAGTCCAGTTACATAGAAACTAGCACTTGTAGTTACTAATGCAATTCAAACACATACATATTATACTTGTTAGTAGCAAGCCCTTTTCCCCCATGTCATGTTCATGCTTCCAATATCTTTGGGTCCTAAGGTCAACAGCTTCAGTCTTCTTCAAGAAAAACTGGGGCAGCGGGTTGTTATGACAAGTCATCAGTATCCTGAGGTTCTTGCTCAGAAGGGTATGTTGATGATGGTGATTTCTTCCTCCTTTGTCTTGGGTCTACTTGGTGTTCTTTTATATGCTTGGCAATACAGTCTGCTTCACGCTCTTTTTTCACTTTTTTTAATTCCAGGTTGTAGTTCTTTTCCTGTTCTTTGATATCCCTAAAGCCAGGCTCCACCTGACTCACAAGGTTGCACTCTTTTATTAATTGGTCGCTGACCGTTCTGTTTTCTGTTTATAGCCTGGGGCTTCTGGTATCATCCTGTGCTTGTACTATTCCACACCACAGTTTTACTCTAGGGTCATAGATAGTTCACTCTACACCAAAAAACTACTTGTCATTGCTACCTATTAATTAGCAATACACACTAGACTGCACAATTACACAAAGTTAAATTAAAGGTAAAACAAAATTAGACAATATCCACTTGATTGCTAGAAAATTGTTGTCACAGCTAAAACAAGCTAAAATCATCTCAGGCCAAGAAAAGCCCAGGCAAACCCTGAGATCCTGCACTGCCAGGTCAACACAAAGCCTGCAGCCTTTTACTAGGAATGGCAATGTCATATTTATTGGGCTACATCCTTTCTCCTGATATGAGCAACCAGGTTTCAAATAAAACTATTGCAATAATCACAACTTTTTTTTCTCTTGAGTATGAATATGTGGATATTAGGAAAAATAAAAAAAAATCTATGTGGATATTAGGAAAAATAAAAAAAAATCTCTATTAAACTAAGAAGCTATGGCTGGCTTCAGACTCTTGGAAATCCTAGAAGGATACTAAAGCATTGTATCTTCTTTGTACAATGGATGATTTTCACTGTTATTTATTTTATGCAAGGTTTCCTGATTTCTTCCTCATTTTTATGAACTAAGCATTTCTACAAGACCAGCACATAGCGAGTAATACCTGTTCATTTTTCCTAATACTTCTTTTAATAACTAATAACTTAAAAAAAAAAAAAGAAAAAAAAGAGGCATGCATTATGGAAGACGTCGTCAGAGCTTAAAAAATGTACAATGATAATTTAACACTTGCTCTCTACTTGCTTCTTTAAATTCACTAATAGAAAATATAGGGTGAAAAGCAGTTCAAGAGGGGCAGAGAGGCTAGCTATACATGATCAGCGTAAGAGTTCTTAGTATTAGGTGACATTTTACCCCATCTGAAGATGAGCAGAAGTTGGTTATTGTAAATATTTTAGAATCTTTTGCATTTTATATGATATCTAATATATATTTGACTATATGTATGTGTGATACAAGGTATGTATGTGTACATAGTATATGCACTTATACATATGTTTATGCATGTGCATAATAAAAATGTACACATATACAGATTAAATACATCCATTTCAACCTTTCTGATGAGATTCATATATAGATGTATGATGCTTGTTCAGTCCAATATGTATATATTATTCCAGAGGATCCTTATAAAATACCTTTAAAGAGGTTGAATCCCTCAGATGTAGAAATGTTATTTGTCACCCACTTTTCATTTAGAGGATGAATTTTAACCTTTAAAAAGCCTGCATTCAAGGATACAGTATAAAATTTAAACACTTCATCTAACTTAAACTAACAAAGAAAAAAAACAATTCAAAAAGTAAAAGCTCCATGACAGCTTTTAGAAGAACTGAAGCTTTTAGAATAAAAAGCAAGTGGGGTATATTACATGGTATGTGGGGTCTTTATTCAATGCACTCTAGAATTTTACCCATTTTAATTTAACCCAATCGCCTATCCTTTCATGCCATAGTTTTTGTTGTATTTCTCATTGTGTGTGTCGTTTTATAGCCATAGCTTATTTTCCCTTTTTATTTGGGTATTATTCAAATCCTTTCTATTAATACAGCAAATCTTTTCTGATCTGTTTAGTTCAAAATGGGAGTCAGTACAATTTTTAGCTGCTTTTTTCCCATGTTACTGCAACTGCTTTTTCTGACTTGGCCTCACTGCTGCTATCCGTGAGGGAGTGAGACCCAAATGGGAATTATATACACTCAGCAACATCTTGGCTTGAGGATGGCATACTGCCAGCCTCCTGCTCTCACCTTTAGTTCACCGAACACTGACTCGGTCACAACCCATCACTGAGAAACACATTTTTCACTTTTCTTTAGTTAACATGGCATTATCAACAGGCGTGGCACAGAAGCCATTCTCAGACTAAATCAAAATAAATTAATACAGTAATTTCACCAAATGGCAGATTAGGAAAAACACAGCGTCTCAGTTGAAGAATTTTAACTGCCTATTATCTCACCCCTACTTGACAAAAAAGAGATCAGTCTGTTGTAGAATAAGCTCCAATTTTAGTAAACGTGACAGTTCTTGGATGACAAAAGGATGACACTTTTGTTCTTTCTACATTGTTAGATGGACAAGAGCAGTTGGCCCACCTTCACAAAGTGAATGAAGAGAAAAGTGATGGTCAAACTGAAATGACCTTGCTCCTTGGACCCAAAAGAAATAAAAAAAAATCAAAGAGCTGTAATATGATGAGTTGCTAAAACTCAGCTGGAGCTCTTGTTCTGAAACTGCCCTTCCTGAATTTTGTTTGTGTCTGAATGTCATTTCTTTCACAAAATCTCTATCCTGGGTCAGGATAGAAGAAAAGTAAAAAGTTCTTTTTATGAAAAATTAACATGGGAATTTATTATCTTTTTTCCCAGAAAGATGTTAAAACTTTTCTCTCCAGTCCCCCCATCCCCAACGCCCTGAGAATAGTCTGTAGATTATGAAACTACATGGCATGTTTGACATTCAAAGCAAAGGATTAAATTTACGGCTTTTATTTTATAGCCTTGCATATTGAGAGGACTGTCCATCAAAAAGCCGTCCTATTAAAGGATTGGTCTAAACTGTTCTTTTTCCACATGCAAAAAAATTGACATTTCAGCAATTCAGCTTTAGTTACCAGCTCCCCAGTGAACTCTAATGAATTCCACTCTACAGTTTTTACTGCTGACTGCATAAGCCTCCTTAAAGCTCAACATCATTCCATCTTTTTCATCCAGAAACACACCTACCTGATTGTGTATTTAATAACAAAATCATGGAGTACTGTTTCCTTTGTGAAGGCACATATCGTGAACTATTTCTAATAGCATTTTCAGGAAATTACTTTTGAACTGAATATAATCTTAAAAAAAGCTGAGCCTACTGCTTTTAATAAAAAAAAGTCAACATTTTTTTCAAAAAATTATTCTTCATATATTTTATCTGTTCCAACATCAGTTTATTTTGTAATTATTCTTCATATAGAGAATAACCTTGCTGGAAATCTTCAAACAATCCCTATCATTATTTTCTATATTGAAAGGTTTTTGTTTTGTTCTTCTTTTTCCTGAAGCACTTCAGATACTTTTCTTCTCAGCCATAAATGAGCGGGAAGTATGTTCTTGTTAGTACCAGGCAGATGACAATATTCTAGAACAAAAGAGATCAGCTGATAATTTCTTCATATCACGAAATCACTGTAGATTCCTTTTATTTCCTATGTATTAAGCACATAATCAAACTTCATTTTAAGATTATAACTTGTTAGAAAAACTATTCATATTCCTCTTCATTCATTTGCTAGAAGTTAAAGTCATAAGACACTCAATTTAACATTAGGAAGAACCAGACTATAGTTATAATTCATAGGAATTTAATGGACCAAAATGATAAACCAAGAGGGTTAAATACAAATAAAAGCTTGTATTACAACGTCACTAAGGAACAATTTCTTTTCAAGTCTTAATGAATTAGTTATTTATTAAAACAAATAAATATTGTGTAAAATATAGTAGTTTCACACATTAAAAAGTTAGTATAGGAATTAAAGATGCAGAGAAGAAGATATCTTTTGCACCATCTAGTTCTTTATCTGAATGTAAAATGTCGGCTTTTGCTCACTATACTGTACAGCTAGTTTCAGCTGGGTTATAGGCACAAAGAGCAGATGTTTGATTTAAAACAAAGATGTAATGCCATGGCATAGCAAAAATAGGGTGGCTTAAGAAAATGACAGCACTACCATTCTGCTAGCTTACACTAATAAGAGCTGGCAACATAACACTGTATGTCATTATAAGCTGTCATCATGAAAAATTATGAGAGACACCAACTTGCCAGAGCTGCTACATTTACTGAGGCCCTTACTATTTAAGTTATTCCTTTGCTCACGAAAGGGAACAAAACGAAGACAAATGAGAGCAGTCTTCTAATATCCATTAAAAAAGAGAATTTTTCCTATGATTTCCCATTTCTTATACATGCCTGCATTCTGTACAGCTTATACAGTAAACAGCATTGAATTTTCTTGCATACAGTGGGCAAAATGACCACAGAAGATTTCATTTAAGGACATCTCATATTAAAAAATGTAAAATTTCATGGGATCTGTGGTCTCCTTGGTAATATTCAAGGGAACATTGTTCACAAAGGCATGGGTAAGATCCAGATATGTTAACTGCAGAACTGGAAGAAACAGAAACACCAAAACAGGAATCCACCTGAGCTAATCAGTCCTGTTGCAAAGGGCTCCTGAGACAAGGCTATTTTCTCTGCCATGGCATTATGGCATGTAGGCATACCTAATCACTTGGTGATAATGTGGATATTTCTAAAAGCCACACGCTTATCCCATTTCTCAGATATTCAGAAGAGAACAGAAATAAATTCAGGATCAAAACGTAGAAATGTGATCTACTTCTGTGGTCGCTGTAGCTTTACCTAAAGTGCTTTAGCAATGATGTTGTGTAGTACTACCTCTGCAAGAGATAACTCTTTCCAAGGTAGCAGCAAATCCTGGCTTTGGTTCCATGTTTTATAAGTGTCAACTCCTGTACTGATCCATAATTATTTCCTTGTATGTGTCAAAATTGCACTAAAACACATGGAAAAGGAGAGCGGTTCTATGTTGTGATTTGTCTCGCTCTGTTTTAATGGTCTTATGACTGCAATATATATTAGGGTGGAAAAAAAGGAGTCTGAGATCTTAATGCTGTGTTTATCCAAACACTGAACACTTCTTAAGGTGTACTTATGCCTAGTCTCCCAACAGTTAAAACAACAGCTCACATTTTCTTCCAGTTAGAAAAACATAGCTTGCTTGCTTACTTACTACAGTAAGCAGAAAAATGACACAGTGCTGGATAAACACAGCTCATTTCTTCCTGATTTAAAAAAGGGTCCAGCTGAAAGATATTTTGAATGATAGCTAAAGCTTAGTGCTGTTTATGAATACTTGTGCTTCAGTGGCAGACATTTCAAACGAAATTCTTTTCTTGCCTATTATAACCTGGAAAAAGATAACCAAGAATCTTACTACAACATGCATAGTATAATCCTCACATATGACTTTGTGAAAATGGGCTAACAGGAGTGTGAAGAAAAAAACATGTGCACCTAAAAAATGAAGAGAAAAGAGAACAAGAAATAATCTGATGTGTAGGACATACCTGTAAAGTAGTATTCAGTGTACTGCCACTTACAAAGTTACACAGATATGTTTCCCATGATAATTTTATATGGAAACAGGCTAAAGCTCCCAGATCAGTGCAAACACATTATTCATCAAAATTCTATATATAATCAACCTGTTCTGAAATTTACTAATGTTAGCCCCACGACACTGATTATTTTCATTATCATTATTAAACAAAGATGATAACCAATCCTGTTCATCTCTGGCTGATTTATGGATTACCAGTATGTCAAAGACTATACATCATTTTAGTCTTAACAAAAGAAAGAAATTAGAAACTTCATTTGTAGATTCTATCAACTGGATACCCCAAGCTTGATCCCTTGTGCTATTCAGTAACTTCTGTAAAAATTTGATTAATTTTGCCTAACTTTAGATGACTACAGCATGGGTATCTACCTCTCAGCCAGAAACCTAGCTTTTTTTTTTTTTTTTTTTCAATCAGTGGAGAAAAATAAGACATTTGTCTGAATTATTTAAAATGCTTATGTTAGACTGTACTCTAGAAGTGACTGTTTCATTCTTTTGATTATAAGGAGAATTTAGACAAATAGCTCGTAGGAGATGTCCATATTATAGGAAATGACTCAGGTGACTAATCATAGATGTCTATGATCACTTTAAACAGCATAGGACCTCTGGGAAATCTATATAGAACTGAACGGTTGGCACAAAGGCCTACTGGAGACTCATATTTTTCTGAAGCAGCCACTAAAGAAGAGGGAGGATATATTAGGTTATCTCAACTGGCAGTAAACAACTGCATTTAGACTTCTAAATCCCACCCTGACAGCTAAATAGGGGTACAGAATTTGAGACTGTGTTGGTTACCTTTCCATCTACTGTAATGGGAACCTGCATACTTTGCTGATATGTAGCCCCCCCAGCTATAGATACTTAAAATCAGGTTTATAATTAGTACTTCAGTTCATAGGCAAGAAAAAGCATATGTGAAGTGGACAAACACTGCCTTCTTTCCTAAACTGGAAATTAATAAACTCTCTTTATTTCTCTATTAAGAAATAATTCATTCAGTAAATAAATTTGTACCCTAACAGATTGATTAAAAAGGTTAAATAAATGAAATTGAGAGGTAAAGGACAAAAGGATATTTTAACAGTAGATATGGCTACCATTTTGTACCATTTTATGTATGGAAGTTGAAAGTCTACCAGAGCAAGTCATGTTTCTGACAAAGTATTAAGGAAAGAGTGAATAAAGAAAAAAAATGAAGGAAGTTTAAATGCATTCTCTAAATTCTTTAAATCTTCATGACTGAAGAGAATAGAAGTATTTACTTATTTCAAGGTGTCCAATGAGGAACACGTTGTCAAAAAACACAAAAAGACTTAAAAGGAAAACATGTGCAAGGGTCTAAAGGCTTAGAAGTTTGCTTATGTGACCGCAAGACAGGCAAGAGAGGGTTGAATACAGGTGGAGAGAGACACTCAAGGTTCATAAGGGGTTGAACAAGATAGATTTAATAAAGGACTTACACTCCAAGCTGTGTGGGGAGCCTCGGGAACTACGAGGAGGGGTCGCCGATGGGAGGCTGCTGGAAGCATGGGTCGGATGCCAAAGCAGGACTTGACTCATTCCTAAGATCTACTAGATCTACTAGATCTACTAGAACTATTTCCTTATCTCAGCTGTGCTAACTGTGAGTAGCTGCTGTCTGGGAGGCAGCTGGATATTGTTGACAAAATGGAATATGCATGCCTGGCCCTGATGGGCGTTTGGTCAGTGCGTAGTTTCACACGCTGGGGCTGCTACCACGTACTCTGCCAGTCATTGACTCCTCACCACATCTTCTGTTTTTTTTTTTTTCCTTCTTTCTCCAGTTTATTTCCCCTTAACTTCTGTCTCAATAGAACAATACACCACTCGATCATACTAACAGGATCAGCTAGCTGAGTTTCCCCCAGTGAAAAAGCAGTGTAACATCTGGACTCCACACAACACCTTCTTTAACTGACAGAAGATACCAAGTACTACTGAGACTTCAACAAGACTCACAAACATAACAAGACAGGACAGATGGGAAGGAGTAAGGGCTACAGGCATTCCTCTTCTCCTAGTGCCCCGTAGATTCAGCAGAACATATTTTGGCCTCCTGTAGCCTAAGGCATCAGCCGTAACTCCTCTCTCCACGATAGAAGACAGTTCCATAAAAAGCAGAACTCAGATAACCAAAGGAGATTATTGGACATGCTTGCCTCAGAAACCAGAAACTACCAATATATGACCACTGAGGCTATGCAGCATACTTCTTAAAACAAAGCAACATACAGTGCAAATGTTAGATTATTTGGGCATGGGGGAGAATGTGCCTGCAATGTCTTCCAGGCTTGGAAGCGCTGAGCTCCTCTTGACTCCTGCCCTGCTGTATACTGACTGTTCGTATGACCAAATATCAGCCTGGAAAATATGAAATGAGAGCTGGAAGGAAGTTAACCAGGAGCATTCTGGGATTTCAAAACTCTCAGCAGAAGGTGGGACAGCACCTGACGATAGAAATTCAGGAGTGAGACTGTTTTGGTTGTCTTATGACAATTTTCCATTAATTTTAACATCTCAAAACTCTTGGGCATTTTGGGGCTATTTGATATTTGGGGTTTTTTTGGACTTCACTTAGACATACCTTTCCTTATGTTAACTATTATCCAAATCTTTCTGTCAAGCCTTTATTTAATTATTTGCTTATTTGCTTGTTTTCCTGCAATGATCAGCTAGGTGTCCACTCCCTTAGCTATCCAGTTACATTAAGATTCACAGAGAGGCATTCCTATTCTAGGCTCTGTATTAAGAGGCAAAAGGATCTCCTAGGTCATGAACTATCAGCTTTCCTTTGTACTCTTTTGAGATTTTCCTTACATCCTAGAAGATAAAAAACTCTTACCTGTTTTGGATCCCTGAGCCTGCTGTATGTAGAACCTTTTGCTGAGACACTATTCTAAATTGTTTCATTATCCAATTTGATATTTATTGTACATTTAGTTTATATACACCTCCACTAGGGATAAACTCCTTACTGTAAGCAGTGTATTTTACCCATTTACTCTCCCGCATTTACTATTTTTATTTAAGTGCTACTAAAAAAGCTTCTGACAATATACCAGCTTGTGCACCTGCGTAAAACTGTAAAACTAACTAACTAACGAAATAAGATTCCTATTTGTTTTCAGAATAGTATCTTCTGAATGCAATGATGTCCACTATTTCCATGGAAATTTCTTTGGAGCTTTCTCCTTTTCCACAGTTTTCACTTTACAGTGGGTCTTGAAAAATGATGCAATCTATTACAGTTCTTGCCCTGTTTCCAGACTGGAAATTGGGCATTGTATTATGCTGTGTTATGTGTCAGAAATACTGCAACCATGGTAGCAGATAAGGCAGGCCGGGGACCATTTTGCAGCCCTTCAGATTAGCGGCGTGTCTGCATGTCTCAAGCCTGTGCAGCTATATCGTATGGCGGCATCCAAGCTCTCTCCCAGAAATGAGTGAGAGTTATCATGGCTCAAATGGTGCCAATGATGTCCATGCTAATAATTTAACAGTATAAACAACTATGTGGCAGTGCTTAGACCATGGTCTGGCCATTTGTAGTTCACAGTACAGATGTAACTGAAAAGTACCACTGCACATGCTGCTTTTGTGAACTCCATGTATCTTCCAGTCTTAATACTTTTGATGCTTTAAAGTGCTATAGTGACAGATACATAAATTTCAGGCTAGTCAAACTAATCCTTACCCAGAAAGATTTTCTCAGGGGCTTATTCTTGGACCGGCTAGTAATTAGTCTCCAATATTAATAGCAATGTTATCTTCTATCAGCAGGTCAAAACCTTTTTTAATGCTGACATTTTTCATCAGCCTTCACACTTTTTAATTTTTTTAAAAAAATTCTGATTAAAAGCATCTCTTCTTTTGTATTCACACAGAACTATTTCTCATGTGTTATAGATTCATAGTTAACCTCCTCTGCCAGAATTAGCTGAAGCGATTAAAAACATCAAGTTGTCCTCCAGTGAACTCTTCTCAGAAATTAAGGTACCCTCCAGCTGCCTTCTTTCCTACTGGCACGCACTGTTTACTTAGTGAAGTGCTTTCTAATCTCCTTTTGATTATCTTGACTTATCTAAAAGTTTGAAATTTGGTGAGCTTTTAAACTTCCTCAAACTAATTTGATTCATGTATTTATAATAGACATAGATATAGTTTTAGTTCATTTTCATTTTGGAATTCTCTTGTTCAGTGACCACAGAGCCCAGGAAGCTGCCAGGTCTGCCTTCTTTCAGTGTCTGAGATCAAGCTTGTAGGAAAAACTGGTAAAGAAAGTTCAAATAAAGCCTAGAGGTTGAACATGTTTTAAAACACCAGTGAGAAGAAACCTGACTGCAATGAGAAAGAATAAGGCAGAATTTTATATATAAAAATGGAAAGAGGAGGAGATACAGTTAGAACTAAAACTAAAACATTTTAGGAAATGCTTGCTGGATCAAGACAAGGACAGGAAAGGATGATAGAAGTCAGGGTTCCTTAAAGATTAATGTGATATTCAGGAGGAGGAATGGTTAGAAGATACTGAATGACAGTGTTGCACAGATGTACAAGGGTGTTGTATGAGGAGGTTGAAAAGAGGAGAGAAGAAGATGGAGTCATCACTGAAATTTGCTGTGAGGGAAAGGTGCCAATCCTTTGTTGTCATTTCTCTCTGAGAAGTGGAGGAGGAAGAGGAATGAGAGAAAAAAAATATAGTTTTTCCGATAATAATATGTCTGCTATTGACTGTATAGTGATACTTCAGAAACTGGACTGATATACACCACCTACATACAGATGGTATCACTGATTCTTTTATGTTTATTGTGGGATGACAGTATGTATCGTGTACAGTTCTGACAGCTGCAACTGCCCATTAGGTTAGCTTCATAGGATTTTTCTTATATTTGGACCCCTTAACAGCTTCAAACAGCTTGTTTATAGAACAGTGACTACGTTGTCAAGGGAACATTCATTCAGTGCCAAAAAGCAATCCCAAAACTGTTGTCTTCTCACCACACATGAACCTGTTTCAGGCTTAGGAAAGGTAAAATTAATATCCAGATTTCTTTATAGCTACCCTTTCTTTGTTCTTTTTGCTTTTTTTTTTTTTTTCCTTAAGGTAAAAGTTTGATATCTCTTGGTTCTGCAAGGCCATAGAGAAGCACTTTGTTCCACTGGGAAGAAGACTGTCCCCCTGAGAGCAGCACTCACTTTTAGCATGCGGAGCTATGAGATACTGGACTGTAAAACTGTGACATTTTTATGTATAGAAATGCTATTTTAGATCATTTAAAGACATTCCTGTGGCTCCCTCTGGGCACAGTACAGTAGGACTAAGATTCAAAAATAGATCCAATTAAATTTTTAGGGACTCAAACATTTGCAATTTCTTTGCTTATACTAAGAAAATCCAA